>NC_031782.1:15853967-15860682 GCF_001522545.3 Parus major
AGCAGGAATTTCCCCATGGAAAGGGAGCTCAGGGATTGGAACTGCCCAGGGAGGTTTGCAGTGCCCATCCCTGGAGGTGTCCCAGGAAGGGCTGGAGGTGGCACTGAGTGCTCTGGGCTGGGGACAGGGTGGGGATGGGGCACAGCTGGGACTCCATGGGCTGGGAGGGGTTTTCCAACCTCAGTGATCCTGGGATTCTGTGAAATCTCTCCTAAGGAGCTGTGCCATGGCACACAGAGCTCACAGCTGATGAATGGAGAACACAGAGAAGCAAACAACACCCACAGAGTGGGAGAGGAGCCCCGAGACTGACCCTCAGCAGCAGAGATATCCACTGAATCCATCAATGGCTGATGTTCCCTGCAGGCCACAAGATTCCAGCTGCTGAAAACGCTCCTGACGTGCTCCAGGGCTGGCTGGAAGTCATATCCAAAGCTTCCCCTCACTTGGAATGTGGTAGTGGCTGAACCACTGGTGGCCAAGCTTGTGGGAACTGGGTCTGAGGGCTGGGAGAAGGGTGGGCGGGACAGCTTATCATGGAATCATGGAATGGGATGTTCAAACTCATACCAGCCCCTGCCATGGCAGGGGACACCTTCCACCATCCCAGGCTGCTCCAAACCCTGTCCAGCCTGGCCTTGGACACCTCTCTGGGCTTCTGCTGAAAACAGGCTTGGATCAGACTGGGAGGTCCCACTGCTGGGGACAGGGCCACCAGTGCCAGGCCCCACGGTCCCAGTCTGCCCAGTGCCACCTGCACTGCTTCCCCTGCCCTGCCCAGCAGCAGCAGCCCCAGCTGCCCATGATCCCATGGCTGGGATCCAGCTGGTTCCTCCCTGGAGCACATCCCACACCCTCAGAGACCATGGGGAAGGAATGGAGCTGCAGTTTCCCAGGAAATGCTGAGGATGTGACTTTTTCTCCTTTTTTTTTTTTTTCTCCCTTCATTTGCAAATGAAACAGGCCCATCAAAGTCTGAGTGTTTTCTGGAGATGAAGTTTGGGAAGTGTTTCTTTTGGATTAATCCAAATGTTCCGTGTCAACAAAGCCCAAATACGTCACTGCAATTTGGACTGTTTCAAACACAAGTAGAAGGAACACTTAGATTCAATTTTGTTCCTAAATGTCATTTGGAACAGAGAGAGAAATTCCTCGGCCTGCAAATGTTGAAACAGACATTTTGATAGCACAAGGATACTTAATCCTATTAAAATAAAATAAGATGGGAATAGACATATTTTAGTGGGTGGTTTTTTTTCCTTTTGATTTGGGCAAAATCGCCATAAAAGATAAAATCCTAAATTGTTTGAGGGAGGATGTGTGCTCCAAGGAATGCTCTGTGCTGGAGGCATTTGGGGCTGTGCCAATGACTGGATCATGGAATCCCAGACTGGCTTAGGTTGGAATGGACTTTAAGGATCAGATCCATGAGCAGGGACATCTTCCACCATCCCAGGCTGCTCCAAATCCCATCCAGCCTGGCCTTGGGCACTTCCAGGGATCCAGGGGCAGCCACAGCTGCTCTGGGCATCTCATTCCATCTCTCAGCTGGTCAGGAGAGGGGAAGGAGCTCTGGAGCTCCACTCCCTCGTCCTGCAGGATCCAGCTCAGCCCTGCTGTTCTGGGTGCACCAACAGCATCATCCATGGTTGACCACATGCTGAGGAATCTCTGAAACAATCTACCCGCAAAAATTTCCTTTTTTTTTTTTATTTTATTTTTTGGGACAGGCCATGAAATGCTGATCTCTTGAGCAAGAAATGTGTTCACAGCACCTGGGATCTCACCAGTGCTGCAGCTCCTTCGTTTCCAAGCTGGGCACCCTGGAAGCTCCGAGTCTGGCTCCAAAGCTGCCTCCCAAGGACAGCTCCAGCGTCGTGGGACTGATGAACTCCTGGGCCACTTCATTCCAGAGCACAATCAAGTTAGGAGAGAAAAATATTACCAGGAACTGGACCCGTCACAGCAAAATTGTATTTGCAGATTGCCAGGAATGAGCAAAGCAGAGCCTGGCTGGCAGCAGCTGCGGCTCCTTTTTCCTGGGATTTGCTCAGGATCATGTCAGATCTCTCCCTGTTTTCCCAAGCTGGGAATTTCCACGTGTGACAGCTCCTCACAACTGCAGAGCCTGTCCCCACACCCAGGTTTGGGCCACATTGTCACTGCCATGCCTTGTCTTCGATCCTCTGTGGGCTCAGCCACTCTCACAACCTCTCCTGCCCCTCAAAAATTCCCTTTAAAATTCCCCATTTCCCACATCTCTTCCTCCAGCCTCCCCAGGTTTTCTATCTGTTGACCAAGACATTGCTTAAAATATCTTTTTTTTCTTCTTCCCCCTCAAAATTGCACAGTTTCAGCCAACGTGTTTTGACTGCACTGATGAGGTTTTTTCATGGAAATTGCTGGCAGCTGGAAAACGCAGCCCCTGCCTAGGAGGGAGCCAGGGCTGTGTCCCAGCCCAGGAGCATCCTGCCCCCTGCTCCCTGCATCCCCCCAGCGATGGATCTGGCCAGGATCCTGGGCAGCAGCCAGCCAGGAGCCCAAATGCCATGGGAAATCCTGGAATTCCATTCCTGGCCATCAATGCACTCGTAAATCTGCCGTGCTGGTGAAGCTGAGGAGACACCATTCCCATTTCCAATGCATCCTCTGGGAATGGGATGAGCACAGCGCTGTGGGGCACACCAGCATTCCCACAGGAGCAGAGGTGGATTCCAGAGGCATCATCCCATCCCTGGAACCAGGCAGGAGTGTGGCTGCAGCCCGCAGCGGGGCCAGACCGGCGTGTCAGGGTATCCATTGATTTTTTTTTTCCAGCTGGAAAAAAACAGGAATCAGCAGCCCTTGGACTGGGATGCCCTGAGAGCAGCAGCATGAGCCAACAACGAGGAGAGTGAATCCTGGACCGGAGAGGCAGGGAAAGGGCTGGATTTCCATGGGCAGCCCAAGGGAAGCAGCAGGAAAACACCGCTCAGGGCTGACTCACCTTGACCCCGAGGAACAACGTCCCCGTGGCCAGGGGCGAGCACAGGGTGGTGACAGGCTGGTGTCACTCCAAGCCGTGCCTCATTCCAGGCAGACATCATCCCAGCCCCTCCCAGCCCACGGATCGATATTTAACGCTGTGGGAACACAGTCAGCTCGGCAGGACGGGCTGGAAAGGCTTGGAAAAGCTCATTCCCAGCTTCTCCCTGCTGAGAGAACTCAGGCCTTGAGTGTGACCTGTGCTTCCGGGGCCTGGAGCACATGGCTAAAATAACCAAGGATGGGTTCTCCTGTGGGGATCCGAAGGTTATTTCCTCATGAACAGGGAACAACAAAGGGGTCCAGGGATGGGAACAGCTTCCAATGGGTTCAGGGACCAGAACAGAGAACTGGGCTGAGGGCACAGGGTTAAATTTGGGACAGACGGGGCGGATCTGAGGGTCAAGGGCCAATAGGGATAGGGGAAATCGTGCAGGGGCGTGGCTGGGAATCAGGGGAACCAATAGGATGATGGGGGTGGAGCACTGCAGCAAACTGGGGCCAATGGGGACTGAGGGAAAGGAGAACATTCTAGAGAACTGACAAAGAGGGTGAACGGGGGCTGAACAGGGTGACATGAGCTTGGCAGAGCAATGAGGGAACAAACATGACAATGCATTAACATATAACCATGCAGATCTGTGGGACAGAGGCCTTCTCTCACCCCAGCCTTGCGAGGGGCTCTTTGTTGCCTCCTTTCCAAGACTGGGGCATGGGGATTTTAGTCATAGGTCCCTGGGCCTCCACATTTCCCCGTTCTCAGGGCACATCCTTCCCCTCCAGCTGCAGAGCTGCTCCTCCAGGCACAACAAGGTCACTGGGAATTCTTTATTGCCTGCTTCTTCTCACTTGCTTGGGATGCACAGCGAGTGACGGAGCTGGGGTTGTGTTGGATTGACTCCCCAGCCAGGCTTCAAGGATCTCAACTCCTGTTTTTGGGTGCTGGGATATCAGCAGGGATGTGGAGGACGGGCTGCAGTGCAGCAGCAGCTGGGTAATCCCTCAGGGAATGGAAGTGGTGGGTGTCAGGGAAGCTGCAGAAGGGGACGGGGATGTGGTTTGTCCTCGGCACCAGGGATA
Source organism: Parus major (assembly GCF_001522545.3). NCBI lineage: Eukaryota > Metazoa > Chordata > Aves > Passeriformes > Paridae > Parus > Parus major. The sequence continues at coordinate 15,858,072 of NC_031782.1, forward strand.
CATCCTGCAGTCCACACCCATTCCCCAGCTCTCCCTGGGGTAAACAGGGACAGCACTGCTGAGCTGGCAGCTGGAAGATCCTAAGGACTACTTAGGGTGAGACCCAGCAGATCCCTGGAACCCCTTTATCAGCCGCTGTGCATCCCTCAGGACCAAACTGTTCCCTCAGGATGTTTGGAGAACTCGTCTCTCCTGTGAGCAGGGCCCAGGCAGCCCAGGTGGGTTTGCTGGAACCAGGCTGAAGGCAGTTTGGGGTCACTGGAGTGGCAGTGGGGCTGCTCCCAGCTGAAAACACGGAGTGAATGTCCTCCAGGGAAGGAGGGAGGAGGTGAAGGCCTTGGGCTTCTCTTCAGGAAATCTCCTGGAACCAGGAACACCTTCTTCCCACCTTCCTCTAACCCATCCCCTCCAGATAACCCCGTGAGCACCTGGAACCCTCTCCTGACATTTCCCTCTCCCTCCATCCCACATCCAGCTTCCGCCCTGCCCCGGCCGTGGGGCCATGTCCTGTCACTGTCACCACCCTGCCACACGCCCAGGCCTCCTCCAGGAGCTGCCATCCCATGCTCCCGACCACGGAGCTGCTGCCAGCGCCGGGGAGCTGCTCCAAGGAGCGATGGAGTGGAAGCAGGAGCAGCTGGCACTGGGATGAGCCGCGCTCGGCGCGGGCCGTGCGTGCCCTGCCAGCCCCAATGGATCTCTGCAGCTGTCAGCTCCATGGAGCGGTGACACATCAGCCTTGTCACCTCACCCCGCATGGCAGCGCAGCCTGAGAGGGGACATCTCTGAAGGTCCAGCCCAGGGCAGGGGGTGTCAGGGATGCGTGGCCTTCAGGGGCTTCAGCAGAAGGTGGAAGGCCAGGGAGGACATTTGGCCACTGCTCACGGGACACCTCGTCATGTGAGGTTTGGAGCAGAGCCAAGTGACACAGAGGAGGTGACACGTTGTGATAGACGTCCCAGCTCGGTGCCAAGCCTCTGGCAGCAGGCAGGGAAGAGAGCAGTGATCCAGCATTGGTCCAGCTGGCTCGTTCCCAGAATCCCAGAGCCACTGAGGTTGGAAAAGGCCTCCAGGATCATTGAGGCCAAGCTGTGCCCAATCCCCACCTTGTCCCCAGTGCCACATCTGGGCCTTCCTTGGACACATCCAGGGTTGGGCACTCCAGACCTCCCTGGGCAGCCCCTTCCAAGGCCTGATCAACTTTTCCATGGAGACAATCCTCCTGAATTCATGCAAACCTGGAGGAAGGGGTTCTGTGTGGCCACAGGGCTGGAGATCTTGGGGGTCCCAGAGCCCTCCCAGAGCCACACAAATGTTCAGTAGGCACTGCTGCAACTTGTCCTCTTCCCTCTGTTATTTCAGGACTCATGACTTGTCCATCCCTGTTTTCCTTGGTGCCACATCACCTCTCAGCTCAGAAGATTCTCCCCCATCCCCTGCCTGGAGCACTCTGGGGCGGCAGAGCAATCCTGGTGGGCAGGGAGGCCAAATCCTTCCAAGTGTGGGAAGGGGGAGAGGCTTGGAGGGAGCAGGAGTGGCGAGACTGGTCCTGGAGCTGAGGGATTTCTGTCCCCAGGAGCTCCTGGAGCTCAGCTGACCACCCTTTTCCCCTTCTGCTCCAAACAGAGTTGATGGTCCTTCTCCGAGTGACTCCCCAGCAGCTCCTCGTGCCTTTCATTTACTGGAGCAGCTCTGGAGTTCCTGGATCAGTTCCTGAGCCCCTGACTCCACATTTGTACTCTTGAATTCCCTTCCAGGTCTCTTCCTGCAGCCTTTGAGGTCACCCGAGCTCTTCTGTTTGATATTCCACTGCTGCCATCACCCGCTTCTCCTCTGAATCCCCAGCAGGTTTTATCAGCAACCTCCTACCTTCTGAGCAAAGATCATTAGTGGGAATATTAAGGAAAATCAGAGCCCAAATGGATCTTTGAGGAACTCCATTAGCAGCCTGCCTGCAGCTCCGAGCTTGCTGGTTTAGCTCCATCCATTGCCACCTTCCCTCCAGGCATTTCCCAGCTTTCCCAGGTCCCTTTCTCCATTAATCCCCATCCTCACCAGTTTAATTAATAATTTCTCCTGTGCCTTACATCAAATGCTTGGCTGAGGTTCAGGAAGATGAGATCTCCTGGAATTCTTTTGTCTGGGAAAGCAGCTACTTTCCTAAAAAAAGCCAACCTGCCATGGAGTGCCTTTGGTAATTCCATGTGGGATTTAATCCCTTTTTCCATTTATTTCAGTGCTTTTAATTACAGTTTCCTTTAAAGTCTGTCCTAAAGCCCGGCCCTTTGCTCAGGTCAGGTCTCAAGTTGTCTTTTCTCCAGATCTTGTTTATTCCTTGCTTCTGGTCGGTCAGTTCTTCATCCCAGGGAAAAATTCCTGTGGGCACGCGGTGTAGGAGAAGGGAATTATTGGGAATCCAGCCTGGCAAGGTTGAACAGCTTGGAGAAGCCTCCCAGATGTGACCCACCCTGGTGGAATGGGCAGAATCAAAATAAAAGTTGTGTGTTGGGATAAGAACTGTTTAATAATTGATAATAAATAAAAAGCAGCAATAATGGTAAATAGTGATGGCAAATAATAATGGTAAATAACACTAATAATAATAGTAATA
>NC_031782.1:15860707-15872110 GCF_001522545.3 Parus major
AATAATAATAATAATAATAATAATAATAATAATAATAATAATAATAATAATAATAATAATAATAATAATAATAATAATAATGTCAAAAACCCAGTGATGCACAAAACAATAGCTCACCACGCCCTGCCTGATGCCAGGCCCCCCTTCCAGACCCCAGATCAGCCCTTGCCTAGTAACTCCCGCAGTTTATACCTGGATGTGATGTTCCAGGTGTGGCATTCCCCTTGTCAGTCCAGGCTCTCACAGCATGGCAGTGTCTGGCCTTGGACAGGGAGGAGAGGGCAGCTCTGGCTCTGTTCCCAATCCAGGGACCTGCAGCACAAGGCCAGAGCCACTGAGGCTGCAGAGTTGTTTCTCTGGACACTCCAGGCCAGGCTTCCATGGAAAACATGTTCCCACCTCTTGGTGATGGATAAGGACGCCAAAGTCTGAGCGGCAGCCACAACCCCCTGCCCAAAAGGTACAAAGGAACTTTATTCCAGCATTTCCATCTCCTCATGCTCTGTTTTCCTGGGAAGCTGGCGCAGCTGGGATAGCTCAGAGCTCCCTCCTGACCTTCAGCTGATGGATCCATGGAGAGTTCCACTGATCCCACTCTCAGCAGCTCCACTCTGAGCTTGCTGTGCCACCAACATCCCACAGGCCATCTCCCCTCTTCCCAGAACCCCTTCCTGAATTTTCTGAGAGGCAGAAACCAAGGAAAAGGCTGTGTTTGTGTTTCTGGGATGGGTTTTATTCCACACCATATGTTTAGCAGCAGATGCTTCCGATGGGAATGTGACCAAAGCAGGGATGCTTTTCCCTGACCCTCTTTCCACACTGTGCAGACCCAGGGGGAAAAGGGAGAGCAAACATTTGGATCAGGAAGCTGCATTTGCAGCCTCCCAGTCCCTTCCCCCTGCACTCCGTGTTTGCAAAGCTCTGGTGAATAAACAGCCGTGTCCCCTTGCCAGCTTCCATGGATCCCGGGGAAAACTCAGAGCTGATTATAAACAAACGAGGTGGAAATTTTGGTCAGTTCCCAATGCAGCCTGAAGTGCTGAGAACATCACAGGTCTTTGAACTGGGGGGTGAAAGGGTCAGAGGAGTTCCTGGAGTTTCCCCAGAGCCTGGATTTTGGACACCAATTCCTTGTTTGTGCTCTTCAGCCAGGAAGAATTCACCACATCTTCCCAATAAAAGCCTGGGAATGCCTTTTAACTGGAGCAGCTCCCGAAGCCGAGAACCACAGGGAGCCCCAGAGCAGAGGCTGCTCATGGGGAGCAGCTCCTGCCTGTTCCAGGAGCACGTCTCCATCCATGGATCCTCTGCCATTTCTCCTCCTCTCTATCATGTAAGAATAGGGAATGGGAAAGCACAGAATTCCAAGATCACTGAGGTTGGAAAATCCCTCCCAGCCCATGGAGTCCCAGCTGTGCCCCATCCCCACCCTGTCCCCAGCCCAGAGCACTCAGTGCCACCTCCAGCCCTTCCTGGGACACCTCCAGGGATGGGCACTGCAAACCTCCCTGGGCAGTTCCAATCCCTGAGCTCCCTTTCCATGGGGAAATTCCTGCTGCTGCCCACCCTGAGCCTCCCCTGGCCCAGCCTGAGGCCTGAGCTCTCCTCCTGTCCCTGTTCCCTGGCAGCAGAGGCTGCAACCTCCAAATGCATCAATACATCCCAGTATGAGTGACTGGAGGAGTGGGATAAGAGTGGAAAATTCAGCTTCCATGTCCAGATCCCAGACAGATCCTTGTCTCTTCTGCAGTTTCTATGGAAGACTTGGGTATCTCTCGAGTTTTCAGCTGCATTTTTCCAGGGCTAAACCAAGTGCTCCTGGCTGGAGACAAAATTCCTGCACAACCTGGAGCGTGGAGCACGTGGAGCACCTGGAACCCGCTGTGCTGTCAGCGGTGGGGCCTTTCCCAGGAGGGACACTGGGGTCTGCACACATCCCACGCCTCGGTGCCTGCAGGAGCAAATCCCTGAGAGAGAAAAGGGATTCTCGGGTGCTGCCTGTGCCGTGGTGGCAGCAGCTCCAGGGCAGGGCCTGCAGCAGGGAATGTGTCCCTGAGGAATGCTGAGTGGGCTGCCCGTGCCAGGAACATCTCCTGCCTCGGCAAGAGGAGCGCGGCTTTTGTCGCTTCCCATTTCTCAGCCGGCAAAATCGGGATGTTCAGCTTGATATGCTCATCCTTCTCCTGCTGACTCCTTCGTGCTCCCGTTGCCACTTCCAAATGGGAACCAGCTGATCCAGCAGGTCAGAGGGACCTTCCCCCCATCCCTGTGAGCATCCCCAAGTACACCTGGGGTGACACCACGAGCAGTGCCAGCATGGAGCCATCCCAGGTGTGCTCTGGATCCCATCCCACAGTCGGGGATCACCCTGCCCTGCTCTGATCCTGCCAGGGGAGCCCAGTGATCCCTTGGCATTCCTGGATGGAAATGAAATCCATGCAGCTTTGAGGTGTGAAGGGTTTGGATACCCTCATGGGTAGGGCTGGAAAGCAACCGGCTGCCACAGGGGATTCAAATATCTAAGGAGGCATCTTTGGGACCATCCCAGGAGCTTCCCATGCTCCCCCTGGCCCTGCTGGGCTGCACTTGGAGGATTTATGGGAGGGATCCTCCAGCATGAGATTCTCCCAGCCCTCTCTCCACCACACCCCATCCCTGCCTAGACCCCTGCATCCCTCCAGCTGTCCTGCTGATCCTGCTGGAGGAGCCCACTCGTCACCCTGGGAACTGCTTGGTGCTTCTTCCCTTTTCATTTTCAAAGTGCTGACAGCTCCCCTTTGTCCCTCGATGGTTTTTTTGCTCTGGGCTTTTCTCTCCGTTCTCGTGAAATGGAATCATTTTGTGCCCAGCCAGGAGCTTGGAGCTGCTCCGAGGTGACAAACACGGCAGCAGCAGCAAATATTGTCACTGCAGCTCTTGGCTACAGCCTGACCCCGCTGCCCACGCACATCCCCACTCCGTGTCACCGCTGCTGGAGCGCCTACAGGGGACACAGCCTGCTCGTGGCTCGCCTGCCAACCTCCCCCATCACCCAGAGGTGGAATTGGATGAAATCTGGGCAGTTCCTCGTTGTCCCCCATGCCCCTGTCTCTCCCTGCAGCACCACAGGTGCTGTTTTCCCTCAGGCTGTGCCTCAGCACTGCCCTGTCCCCGTGCTCTGCATCCCAGCCCTTGGCATTTCTCACACATCCATTCCCATCCCTGTTCAAGCTGCCAATGTGGCTCCAGGCCCTTCCCTGATTCATCCAGCCTGGATGGATGGGATGGCCGTGGGGCCATGCCCACATTCCCAGGCTCTGCTCTCTCCCCGGGCAGGGCACTGCCTGCCCGTGACGCTGGTGACACCGTGGCCTGCCTGCCTTTGAATTAATTCCATTCATTTCACAGTGCCAGGGTTTCACTGAACCCTTTTCCTTATTTTTCACATGATTGCCAATCTCTGCTCTTGTGCTGCCGAGTCCAACAATTTCTCCAGCTGTCCAGAGGGGCCATTAATCAAATGAGAGGGACGTGAGGGACATTGGTGTGCACAGCCCGTGGGTGTCACCGTGTCCTGCATGGCTGGGCTCCACCCTCTGTGCCCCCCTCTGTGCCCCCTGCTCCCCAGGGTCCTGCCAGAGCTCCTCACCTGGGTCTCCTGTGAATTCCAGCCCCTGCAGCCCAGCATCTGCCCCACACAGGGATCTGGGCCAGTCCTGGGTAAAGCAGCCCAGGGAAACCTCTGCAGCAACAGGGCTTGGCTGCTGGGACTAAAATCATCCTGCTTCATTCCTTGCCTGCTTCATCCTCTGCATTCTTCATTCCCTGCCTTCTTCATCCCTGTGTCTCCTTCATCCTTTACCTTTTCATCCCATCTGCTTCATCCCCTGCCTCTCCATCCTCTCGCTCTCCATCCTTGTGTCTGCCTCATGTCCCTGCATTGCCTCATTTCCCTCCCTCGTTTCCCTCCTTCCTCACCCCTCTGCCAGCCTCATCCTCCTGTGGGCTCCCTGTCCCTGCCTTGTTCACCTTCCCTCCTGCTTCATCCCCTGCCTGCTCCCTTGGGCACCTGGCCCTGAGCAGTGGCTGCAGGAGGTGACAGCAGTGGCAGGAGAAGGGGGGTCCCTGCAGCCAGGTGGGAACAGCCTGTGCTCCCTTGGGATGTGGAAGGGAAGGATTTCACACCTTACCCAGGCTCAGCACTGCCCTGTGCTGTGCCAGCCACCAGGTCTGGGCCCCAGGAAGCTCTGCAGGCCCCCCATCCCTTACCCAGGGGGGCTGGGGTGTGCTGGCTCCTCTCCTGGGTCAGCTCCTCACCCATTTTCCAGCCAGCTCTGGGAACTTAGAGGCTGCCCTTGAAACTCTGCCGGAACATCTGAGCCCTGGGCAGAGCTGCTGCGCCCAGGCAGTTGGCTCTGACCCTTCCTGGCTGGAGGGCATCACTCTGTGCCTCCTAGAAAGCCTCTAGACAGGGCTTGAACTCCTTCCAGCCCTCCCAGATTTTTTCAGCTCTTTGCTTTCCTCTCATTTTAGGAAGAAGAGCTCCCAGCTCCCACGGACGCAGCCTTTGCACCGCAGCTCTTTGTGCCACTGGCCCTCCTTGTGGAATTGTCTTCCTGAGAAGATGAAACCAGACACAGGTCAGACTAATCAGGCCAGAGGTGGGATCTTCACCCCTGTTAATCACCCTGGGCTCCTCCAGCAGCAGCTCAAGGGTGTGTGCCAGACTCCATCACACGTGCAGTGCCTGGCAGTTTATTTCCCTCTGCAGAGTGCGAATGAAACAGGAATGAGCAGCGAGGAGTGAGCCACGGACACCCAGAGCCGAGCAGGAACATCTCAGCTCAGGTGTCTGAGCTCATCCTGCTGACACTCACACCCTGGGCACAGCCAGGCAGGGCAGGAGCTTTTCCAGGAATCGTGGCACGGTGTCCACACCTGAGAGGGGAATTCAACACCAGAGGATTGATTTTCCTGCGGGCTCTGAGCTAAATGGATGAGCTCTCCCTCGCTCCCATCCCACATATCCCTTTCTCCAGAGGCACTGCCTGCCTTCCCAAGGTGGAATGTTTTCTCCTGCGCTCGGGAGGATCTGGCAGGTTTTGCCTGGTGAAGGAACACAAAGCTGGGGGAGAAAGCCTTGATTGGTCACGCACAGGGGAAGGGCAGCAGTGACCTGGGACAGGAGATGGATAATGAAGACAATTCTGGCCTGGAGGAGCACAAGGACAACAAGCTGGGAGTGTGAATATGGAAATGCTGGGAAGCAGTTGGCATCAGGGGAGGGAGGTGCTGCACTCCAGGGACTGCAGGGAACTGGAGAGGAATTGTCCTGCTCAGGTGAGACCCCACCTGCAGAGCTGCCCCAGCCCCGGGCCCAGCACAGGGAGCACCTGGAGCTGCTGGAGCCAGGCCAGAGGAGGCTCCAGGATGAGCAGAGGGATGGAGCAGCTCTGCTGGGAGGAAAGGCTGCCACAGCTGGCAATGTTCACCTGCTCAGGAGAAGCTTTGGGGTGAGCTCAGTGTGGTCTTGCAGGGCCTGCAGGAGCTGCAGGAAACATGGAGAGAGAGAATTCCCAAGGGCTGGAGGGACAGGACCCAGGGAATGGCAGAGTTGGATGGGATATTGGGCAGGGATTGTTCCCTGGCAGGGTGGGCAGGCCCTGGCACAGGGTGCCCAGAGCAGCTGGGGCTGCCCCTGGATCCCTGGCAGTGCCCAAGGCCAGGCTGGATGGGGCTTGGAGCAGCCTGGGATGGTGGGAGGTGTCCCTGCCATGGCAGGGGTGGGATGGGATGAGCTTTAAGGTCCCTTCCAACCCAAACCATTCTGTTATTCCATGCCTGGGATTGCTGTGGGAGGAGGTGCAGGCTGGGGAGGTGCTGCAGGTACCTCTCCATCACAGCTGCCATGAACAGGCTCCTTTCCCCTTCTCTCCAAGTGGGAAGTGCCAGAGCAGGAAAGCAGAGGGTTCCTAATTAAAGCAGATAAAAGGAATCAGTTTCCTGTGTACAGCAGAGGCGTAGCTAGAGGGACTCATGGCCACAAGGAACGCCTGAGGATGTGGATTTAACAGGGATCAGAGGAGGGTTAGACCTGGAAATGGGTTAGACGAGGTCCCTGGGGCCACCCTTGGACGGGATCACACATTTGGCTGAGCCAGGAGAAAACCTTGCATTCTTTGGGTCATAAACCATCCCTCTGTGCCCTCAGGGATCTGCAGGGAGGGGGATCCCTCCTGGGAATGTGGCAGGACTTGGTGTGGAGCCTGGAGATGGGTCAGACAACAGCGCAGGAGGTGCAGCTGCCATGGCACCAGCTGAGTCTTGGAAGGAGGCAGCAAACCTGGATTGTCCCCCTGGAGATTCCCTGGATCCACCAGGTGCCTCATCCTCACTGCAGGATCCTGGGAGATTTCTGGGCCAGAGGTGGGGAAAGGGGAGAGCAGGAATCAGCTTCTGGCTGTGGAAAGCAGAGGGAAGAAGGAGCAGGAGCTGCTTTCCCAGGGGATGAGGCTGTCCCAAGCAGGGTGGGAAAAACCTGGGGGGACAAAGGATACTCCTCCTTTTGGGGCAGAAATTTCCAGCCCTGGGTACAAAGCTCACAGGGAGGGAGCCCCGACAGCCCAGCAGGGATGGGAACACCCCTGGCACAAGGCTCAGGCTGCACTTTGTGTCTTCTGGCTGCTGGAATTGGTGCCTGTTTGTCCTGATATCCCTGGCAGGAGCCCTGACCCATCCCTCTGGGAATCTGGGAAAATCAGTGCTGATGATATTTTTATTTTTCCTCTCAGATCCCCCTGACCCAGAGCCCCTCAGAGATCCCTCTGGGCAGGGGCAGAGCCAAAGGGCACCGAGAGCCCCACTGCAAGGGAAAACTCCCCCCCAGAAAAAGCCCCCAGCAGCATGAAATCCATAGAAAATCCTTCCCAAACACAAACAGACAGAACATTCTAGGAGAGAGCTTTCAGGGCCAGAGAAAGGCACGCTAATAACTCTTGGTAGGAGCCGTGACCCCAGCGATGAAAGCCCCAGTGTGGCTGCTGGAATTGCAGGATTTTCAAAGGCTCTTGGAGCACAGCAGTGACCCACAGGCATTCCCGGGACGGGGGAGATGGGAATGGTGAAGTTTGGCTCCTTTGGCACAGGGATAAAGGAACTCTTTCTAATCAGGGACCCAGCAGAGCTTTATGAAGGCTGAATTCTCACACCAAAAGGCAGCAAAAACCCCTCTGGAAGTCACACCCTGCTTCCAGCTCCCTGCCCAGCTCAGATGGAAACCCATCAGCCCCAGCCTCTGCCACTCATCCCTGGGCATCTTTTGGACCCCAAACTGCTGCAGATCTTCCCATGTGGGGCTGTGAGGTTATTTTCAGGTGATTTTTTTTTCCTTTTTAGGGAGTTTTCTATGTCCATGTCAGGTTTTGATGTGCACTCAGAAAGGTTTGTTGTGCCAGAGCAGCTCCTGGCTGTGCCCCAGTGCCACGGGGGCTTCCCTTGCCACCTGAGGGCGACCCAAGGAGCAAAATCTCCTTGCTGGTGCTGGCAGGAGGGTGGGATATGGAATTCCCATAGTGAATTCCACCCCAAGAAGTGAGGAGAGAAGAAAACAAAGGATTTTGTACGATTCAATGTGAATGAAGCTGTTTATTGTGTTTTTAAATATTGCTTACATTTATTTCTTACCTTGGTTTACATAGTTAAGCACTGTTTAATTGGTGGCTCTGCTTTGTTCGTGCATTTCTTGATTGGTGGTTTTACTTTGCTCACGAGGCAAGCACAGATCTCTTTTTTAATCTAATTGGTAGAAGCTGCAAGTGCCATTTTATTTGGTTTGACACCTTTTTGTTTGTTAGGAACATTTTTCTTTTTCCTTCTTGCAACATTAGCTTTTTTTTTTTTTTATCTACAAAGTCCACCTTATTTTTTTAGCTCCAGAAGGTTGGGCTGGTTCATTTAGTCCATTTTCCTGTAAATATGATCCTGTACAGAAGGAGTGAGTGTGCTGAGCCTCCTGCCAGCAGCACCCTGGGTGGCACAAACAAATCCCCACGCACCCAGCCCAAATCCCCACCCACCCAGCCCAAATCCCCACACTCCCAGCCCAAATCCCACGCACCCAGCCCAAATCCCACGCACCCAGCCCAAATCCCACACTCCCAGCCCAAATCCCACGCACCCAGCCCAAATCCCCACACTCCCAGCCCAAATCCCACACACCCAGCCCAAACCCAAACTCCAGGACCTGACCCCAAGACACTCTCCCAACACCCTGTGGGTGGGAGCACAGCTGGCAGCGGTGTGGGATGTGCCCTGGGGTGGTTTATAGCGGGAATTAACTGTTTTAATAGTTAATTAATATTAACTGGGGTGGTTTTTAGTGGGAATTAACAGGGAAATGTCTCTTCATTCCCTGCTGAGGAGGGGGAAAGCTCTGGGTGAGCTCTATGTGCCCACTGGTTCCCCTGTGGGTTTGAGGGCACATCTTGAGCTTTTCCTTGTCCCAGCTTTCCCTCTGTCCCGTTTTTTGGAGGGTTATTAAAAGCTCCAGTGCCTGAAATAAATCCCTCGTTTTCCAGGTGTTCCCAGCTCAGCCTCCCAGCCCCGTTAGGCTCCCCTAAACCTGGGGCAGGTTTTGTCATCTCAGGGCTCGTGTTCCCCAGCCAGGGGAAAGAAGGAGAAGAGAAATAGGACGATCCCAGCATTTGGGACCACCCTTCCCTCCCCACCTGCACACACCAGGTCCTGTTAAACCTTTTGTCACCCAGCGTGATGTGATGGGCAAACCTGAGTGTGAGCAGCAGAGCTCCGGCCCAGCTTCCACACGGGAAAAGCAGGATGAGACCCCACCTCGGCCCGGGGCTGGGTCCCAAAGGGATCCCCCACCCTTCTCCAGCCAGGGCACAGCTCCTGTAAAACCCCGGAGCCCCCCGGGGTCCTGCTGGCTCCGCTCAGGGAGGCACCACCGGAGTGCTCACCCCGGCCCTGTTCGCCTGGCACCGCTCTTCCCAGATTTCCTGGTCCTTGCAGCGCCGCTCGACATCCCAATATCCATGGAGACACGGCATCACCCCTGCCAAGCTTCCCTGCGCGCACGACAGTGCCCTCTCCTCTCTGGCAGCAGCGAGCCGCACATTCCTGACCTCCGGGCTCAATTACTGCAGCTCATTATCTCCGGGAAGGGAGCCAAGCAGGCTGAGAAAGCTTCCACTGGTGCAAACTGCAGCAGATCCGCGTGCTCAGACGCCCGGGGGCTGTGATCCATCAGCCCGCAGCTCCTGCTTCCCCAGGAACGCGGCATCCCTGCCCGCATCCCTTCCCGGCCTTTTCCCGGCTGGAGCAGCACGCCCAGAGCCCTGCCCAGGCACGAAGGACACCTCTCCTGCCGGGCTCTGGAGATGTTTTCCGCAGGGATGTGGCTCCCTGCTCCCGGATGCGGTCAGGAGAAGGAGGGGAAGGAGGGGAAGGCGGCAGGGCAGGGATGGGGCACAGGGATGCTGATGTGGAGGGAAAGGGGATGGAAACGCCGAGGAGCGGCACAACAAAACCTCCTGGGCTGGGTCACAGAGCCTGGGGGGAGTGAAAAGCCGTGATCCAGGCTGAAAGGATTCATCTGACTGAATTCCAGTCTCCCAAGGAGACCTGCTGAGTGCACAGTTCCCGTTGGACACGGGGAGGAGGCAGGGAAGGCCGTGCCAAGCCGTGGATGCTCCCAGCCAGAGCAGCCGATTCCCTGCTCCTGATGACTCGGGACATCCCCTCTGGGATGGGAATTGTCATTTGCACCTGCAGCCCCCGTGGAAGTGGGCAGGAGGAGATGGATTCTTCCCTTGGAGCTTCCCAAGCCTGGCTGCTTTGCCTTCAGCCTCACCTTCCTCCTGCCTTCCCACGGCCTCTGGTGGGAAAATCGGGAAACACCTGGAGCATCCCCCTCACCCCTCGCCTCCCTCCTCCCCTCCCCCAGCCTCCCGAAGCCCTGTCTGGGATTCCGGGCAGAACATTTTGTTTGCAAAGCGCTGTCAGATGCGACGTTAAGAAGCGCCGTAAATCAGCACACGGGGGCCTCTCCAAGCCTCGGCAGATGAAAACCTTTTATCACAATTTGGATCTGTTTGCACTGCTATGAAAATTATGGCTCCGGTTTAGCATCAGCTTCCCATTATTCATGTCCCTGGGAGCAGCACCGGCTAAATTGGATTGTTTCAATCCCTGCTGGCCCTTGAGAGCCTGGCAGATCCCACCCCGCTCCCCATCCTCACCTTGATGGCTTCTCCCAGCGGGACCTGGGCAGGAAGGAGGTTCCTCCAACCTGCTCCTGGCTGGAGGAGGCCTTGGGAATGAGGGAGAGAGGGATGCCAGGGAGGATGGAGCCGCCTCTGCATCATCCTGACAACACCTCAGGCTGGAACAGCGCAGTCCCCACTCGGAGCTGCCTCTCCCAAAGGTGGGAAAGGCCCCAGCTCTGGGCACATCCCTCCCTCTGCTCCATGCCCAGGCACTCCCTGCATCCAGGGGAGTGTCTGGAAGAGGGGAGAGTTCAGCAGTGAGGGAAGGACAAGGGATGTGTGTGGAGCTGGGAGGGAAGGGAGGGATCTTTGTTATAAGAAATTGGGATGTGCCTCCTCCCCATCCTGACAAAAATGCCAGGGGGGATTCCTTGGATGTCCTGGCCTGGCACAGGCTGGTTTCCACATCCTGAGGAGCCTTTGGGATGTGATCAGGGCGTTATTCAAGCTCCCCAAACACCTGGAAGTTCATCTCACCCAAGCACCACTGTCCTGGCAAGCTGGAAAACCCTTGGAACACTGGTGTTCACCTGAAACAATGAGATTTATTTTAAAGGTTTTCTGTGCAACAAATTAAGCCAGAAACCTCCACTGGAAGGTGGTGAGAGGCACCATCAAGCCCTGGTTGATTGTGTTGGATGTTCCTGCCAGGCTTAACTCAGCTCCACGGGAAGAACAGTTAAAGTTCCCCCTGGAACACTCTGGGACCATCATCCAAGGGGATGATCCTGTTGAGAGTGATGCTGTGACACTGTGGCTCTGCACTTGAGCTCCCTCTGATGCCTTACGTTTTATCTTTTCTATTTCTCATATTCTGCCCAGCCTGGGGCTGTAGCTCTGAGCTTCATATTGAGTGTCAGTGAGCTCTCTGCACAGAGCAGGCAGACAAAACAATTCCCCTTCCAGCTTGCTACCAAGGACAATCGTTACAAGTTCCAGCCCCCAGAGCAGAAACAGCGCTGGGCTGGAGAGACAAAACAAGAAGGGTGGGACTCCATAACCTGAAGCTGGGACTGGACAATTCACCCCGATATGCAGATGGACCAAAACTGATCAAAATGTGAGCCCTCGAGAGCAGTTGTGCATTTTGTGACCATTTTTGGTCCATCTTGGGTGCAGCCCTGGCCGGGCTCTTGTAGTG
>NC_031782.1:15873065-15888135 GCF_001522545.3 Parus major
TGTAATATGTATAATAAATACATATACTATATATTATATATAGTATATACTATAATAAATAAATATTTAATATATGAATATATAAAATATGCATAAAATAGTATATAATGATATAAAATTATACTTTTATCATAATTATAATTATATATTAATTCTATAATAATACAATTATTTATGATATTCTCCTCCCCCGTGCCTCCTCTCCTCCAGCCAGGCCCTCTCTGAAGGTCCCCGTGTCCTCAGGAGGGGAGGGGTGACACTGCCAAGCCCAGCTGTGCCTCTGCCCGTCCCCACTGCTCGCTGAGCTCTCCCGAGCATTGCAGGCTGCTCCCAGCCAGCCTGCCTTTATTTCTCTGCCATCCATCACTGATTTGCCACACTGTCAGAGTTCAACAATAGCAGTAATAATTAACCATTTAATCTGACTCAAACACTGGGGCTTGTTTGCTCTTTCCGCGGATCAGATGGGAAACATTGCAAAGATCAGATTCTGATGTTCCCCAGTTTCGTGTTAAGTGTCTTGACTCTGCAAAATTGCTGGGAGTCTTTCATTTTGCTCTTTAAGCTCGTTAGTCCAAATTAAAAACAGCATTCATTCTAATTTCAGCTGCTTGAAATCCCTCCAAGATCAGTGCTATTATTCTTTGGAACGCCTTGGGAGCAGAGCGAACACCCGGAGACATTCCCTCTCATTCCTGATGGCCAAATGGCTCCAGCCAAGCCACAGCTCCAGCTCGGTGCTCCCGTCACCCACCCTGCCAAGGAGGGAATTCCCATTTCTGCCACGTCCTCACCCCCTCTCCCCAGGAATCCCATCCGTGGATGCTTCCCTAATTCTATTTATGACCTTGGCATTAATTGGTTTGCTGAGGGTCACAGCTCCTGAATTTTGTCCTGCTTGGCTTTAAGTGGAGCTGGAAGGGAGAAAAGGGGGTGATTTCTTGTGGTCACTGCTTGAGCCACCTGTGCTGGCAGGGGACAGCCCTGCAGCGAGCTCAGCTGAGCCTCTGCTGCTTCCCAACCTTCCCACCCTGTTTGCTTTGCAATTCCAGGGGCAGCGGTGGGCTCCAGCCTCACCCAGCTGTGGATGGAGTCTGACAGGCAGAGTTCTCTTCCCAGGCATTTATCTCCTGCCCCAAACGCTCCACCAAGCCTCGCCGGCCTCGTCTCCAGCGGGGGAAGCTGAGCGAGTCAGGCAGAGTTTCCAGGCTTTTCCTAAGGGATGTTCGGCTTCATTTCCTGAACTAATAAAGCCGGGCAGGGAGAGAGGAGAGAGAAAGGCAGGAGCAGAGCTGTGCTCGGGATCAGCCTGGCAGCTGGGAGAGACCCTGGCAGGGGCTGGAGGGAGATCCAGAGTTCTGTGCACCGTGAGCACTGAATTCCCGGAGTGGGGAGACCCAGGGATGCCTTTCCAAGCTAAATTCCAGGAGTGGAGTAGGGAGAGAGCCCCAGGGATGCCTTTCCAAGCTGAACCCTCCCCACAGCAGCCCTGATTTTCCAGCCCAGGGATCACACATGGAGCCAACCCAGCAGTGCCCCACTGGGAGGTTGTGAAAGAGGCTCCTGGATGCCCAAAATTCCAGCCTGACATCCCAAACATCCCCCCTGGGAGCCATCCCTTGCTCCAGGATGTTTCATCTGCAGGCAGCTGGGCTGCCTTCATCCACAAAAGAATTCCTCACCCCTTCCTGCTCCCACCATTCTCCAGCTTATCCCAGAGGAAATTTGTCCTGGGAAAGGGATAAATCTGACCAGGGCTCTCCAGCCTTGCCCAACTCCCAGGGAGCTGGAGGAGGAGGAGGCAAAAGCACAGGAGGGGTTGGAAGGACATCCAAGGCAGGAAGGTTGTTGTTCCCTGGGATGCTCCAGGAAAGGTGATTTAGAGAGCGTGGTCTGAAGCCACATCTGCCTCCAAACCTGGTGGGGCCTTCCCAGGAGCTGGGAATTTCGAGGCTGAGCAGATCTCGGTGCAGTTAATTCCTATTTTAATACCTATTTTCCATGTGCAGTCCCCAATATGTTGCCGCAGCCTCGGAAATGTTGTGACTTGGAAGCCATAAAAGCTGGAAGGAACCTGCTAATTGAGAACACAGCCAGGCTGTAAATCCCAGGAAAACACTGGGGCTGGCAGGAGACAAACCCAGGCCCAGTGAGAGAGGGAGGGGGAGAACTCAGCTGGAGAGTCAGGAAGGAAATTAAGGAGAGAGGGGAAAGTGGGAGAAAATGGGGCTGGTGGGGTCCCCGAGGCAGGCTGAGCCTCAGGTACCACTGCAGGTTGATTTAGGGAAATCAAAGGAATTGATTCAGATGGAATTGCCATTAGGAGAGGGAATTTAGAGCAAATTGATGGCATGAATAGGAACTAATTGCCAGAACCAGGGAGATTCACCCAAAGAATGGCACAGAAAGAAAAGATGATATTTCCCATCTCCTGATAGAAAACCTAGTGCTGGAAATGGGCTCGGTGGCAAAGCAGGGAAGGGATCAAATGTGGCCTGAGGGGGTTGTGTGGGGTTTTTTAAGGATTAAATGGGATGTGGAGTCTCACAGAGCAGTGGGTCAGGCTTTGTGTCAGGAAAATAGAAATGGAGCTGTTGGCTACGTGAATAAATGGGTTCCAGTAGGAAAAAATTCCTTCGGTGTGTGGAGAAGGAAATCGTGTATCCAGAATCCATGAATGTTCACTGAAGGGATCAAGTCCTTTTCACTGCACCTCATTTCACCCCAATCCATTCAGATGGAGTCGCTCCATTCCCAAATTTCCTTTTATTTTTTTTTTTCCATGGGCACAGGGGAATCTGCTCAAGAAAATCTGCTGGGATTTTCAAAAGGCTTTTGGGCAATGTCCCTCATCAGAGGCTCACAGGGAAATGAACACGTGATGGGTCAAAAAGGAAATTCCTCTCCTGGGCAACAGGAAAAATGGGATTGAATGTGTTGTGGAGCATCTCTGTGATGGGGAGTGGCTTGAGGAACCTGTACAGCCTGGAGAAGAGAGAGGGAACATCGATAAAACCTGCCCCTGTGCTCAGGTGAGACCCCACCTGCAGAGCTGCCCCAGCCCTGGGAGGAGCTGGAGCTGCTGGAGCCAGGCCAGAGGAGGCTCCAGGATGAGCAGAGGGATGGAGCAGCTCTGCTGGGAGGAAAGGCTGCCACAGCTGGCAATGATTTTGCCCCACAAGCGAGAATTCCGTGTCGCTCTCCCCGGAGCTGGACGTGCCCCTGGCAGGGTGTCCCCCGGGGCAGAGCCCGCACCCTGCTCCTCCCGCCGGGATTTGTGGCAGGGATGCTGGGACAGCTCTTGGCAGCATCCCTCTTCTCCTGCCTCCCATTTCCGTGCTCTGCTCGCCCCAGGGACCGCCTGCAGCCCCTCTCCCAGGCTCCCGGGGTGACCCTTTCCTGCATCCCTGCCCGCTTCCCAGGCGCCCAAAGCCAGGGCAGCGCCGCTCCGCCTCGGCATTCCTGCTCCCGACCGAATCCCAGCCCTGGGCCCTGTCGCTGCAGGGCATTTGTGTTGCAAGAGCGTTTTGTTCATGCTAAATTAATCTGCCTGTACGTCCAGGGCTCCTGGACTGGGGAAATCGCTGCTCCTGCTCCTCCCTCTGCTGAATGCTGAGCTCACGGGCAGCGGGATGAGGGGTCTGGGGGTGCTGATTCCGCTCTCGAGTGCTGGCAGAGGGATGTGAAATGCCCTGAGGGAGGAATCAGGGACTCCGCAGCAGGAATTAACCCTTGGAAGGCAGGATGCTCCAAGCCACGGCTGCCTCTCGCTCCCTGGAGCGCCGGGGAAGGGGCTGAGCGCCTGCCGGGGATCCGTGGGGATGCTCCCTCCCCATCTCCAGCCACCAAACCGCATTTCCTGGCAGTGAAACAGACATTAAATAACGCTTGGATGTCAGAGCAGGCTGTGGGGGAGGCTGTGGGAGAGGAGAGGAGGAGCAGCTGGTCCATCCAAAGGGAGGGGAGAAGAGGGTGGGAAGCAGAGCTGGGAAGGAGCTGGGGGTGGCACTGGGCTGGAGGAGGTCAAGGACAGGGTCAGATGTCCTGGAATGAAGTGACCTCTGCTGTGACCACGGCTGAGTGGCTCAGAGCTTCATTGGAAGGGTCCCTTCCGCAGGCCGTGGGCGCTGCTGGATGAATTGGATGTGAACACCTGGGATTTCGGATTCGAAACCCCAGCAAGGTGTGACGGGGCAGGGAGGGCAGCTGGCACCGCCATCCTTCCCTGGCAAAGGCTCCAGGGCACTGCAGGGGGGTTTGGTCCGTGTCTGCTCCCAGCTCGTCCTCTGCTCCGAACGGGAAACGGCAGCCGGAGCTGTCCCAGGGGAATGCAACTCAGAAGGGATGGACAAATCCCAGCAATATCTGCTGGCTCTCTACAGAGGATAATGACACGTCCTTGGAGTCCTCCGGTGCTGATCCCAGCCTTTGAGAGCCACGCTGAGCTTGTCCCCGGCTTCCCGCTCTGAATTCCCACGGTGCCATTTATCCAAGCACGCTTCAGGAAGCAATTGGAGATTCCCACAGGCAGCAGCAGCAGCTCCTCTGCTCCAGCACGGGCTGCATCCGTGTCCTGAGGCAGGGGCAGGCCGGGGCAGGCACCGCTCACACGGATCTTGGGAGACCACCCCTGGATCCGTCTCTTCCCAGCGCCTGCTTGTGCCGACACGGAGCGGGTGGATCCTGCTGGAACCCTGCTGCTCCCTGCTCCTTCCCCGCGCTCTCAGAGATGCATCAGGAGCTTTTCTTTCCCCCCCAGGTGCCTTTTGTGCTCCGCTCCCGTTTGATGCTCCTCGCTGGGAGCCATCCAGGCGAACACCTGAATTCCCACCTTGCGGCAGCCGGGGCTGAGGGAGGCAGGGCAAGGAGGGACCCCGGGCCGAGGTGAGCTGGAGCTCCCTCGGGAGGCTTTGCCAGTGTTTGAGAGGGAGTTTGAGGAGCAGTGACCTGAGCAGAGCGGAGGGAGAGGCCCCCGGGGGTGGCACGGAGGCAGAGAGGGAGCCCTGAGATCGGCACAGATGGGAGCAGGGAGGGACAGGGAGGAACAGAAGAGGGAGGATGAGATGGAGCACGGGGGAGAGGCCACCTGGGAAGGGACACTGACAGGAGCTGCAGCACCTGCCAGGAAGGGAAATCCAGCCCAGATGCATGGGGGGACATGGAATTGGTTAGGTTGGGAAAAACCTCGGAGATCAACAAGTACAACTGTTCCCCCAGCACTGCCAAGGCCACCACAGACCGTATCCCTGAGTGCCACATCCATACTCCTTCTAAATCCCTGGGCAGCCAGTTGCAGTGCTGGACAAACTTTTCAGAGAATAAATTTTCCTTAATATCCAATCTAAATATCAAATCTATCCCCTGGTGCTTATCCTGCTTTGTGCTTCCCCCTTGTCACCCTTGAGGGCAGGGTGACACAGAGGGGACAGTGCCACACATGGGCCACCACCACCACTGGCTCCCGAGTCTCTCCCAGCCCCTGCCGAGGAGCTTCCTGTGGGATCAGCTGCTGGAACAGCATCTCCTTGGGGAGCCCCGAGGCCGGGCTGCTCACCTGCACTTCCAGGGTGGAATCTGCAGCACCTGGAGCACCGGGAAATGAGGAGCAGGAGGTTCACATCCTCCTCCTCCGGCGTGGCTGGCGTCCAAGGGAAGGGATGCTTGGAGAAGGTCCCCAGGCACAGCAGGGATGGGAAGGAGGGAGGGGTGCCTTCCTGCACGGACCCTTCCTCCAGCCCTGGGCCATTGTGCTGCTTCCTTCCTGCTCCTTCCAGAGCTTTGTCAGGGCACAGAATTGTCCCAGGTAATCCAGGCCCCAGCTGCTTCCTGCTCCGCCTGGGCCATGGCTCAGGAGCAGGAGGGAAGGAGATGAACAAGGGGCTGAAAAAGCTGGTGAGGAACAGCGTGGGGTTGCACTCCCCCACACGAGGGCACAAATCCTCCCTCCTGGGGCTTCCTGCTGCCTCTCTCCCTGCCTGCTCCCATCCCTGTGGATCCGAGCTGGAGAAAGGATGGGAGGGATGGGGACCCCAGGGCTGGCTGGGAACAGCATATTTGGGGGCAAGGAGAAGCTGCAGTGACACAGGGGGTGCTGGCAGTGCCTGGAGCTGGGGGCTTGTCCTCGGTCTCCTAGCAGGGAGCTTGGAAGTGAGACATGACCCAAAAATGGGATTCTGGGGGTTGAGTGGTCCCCTGCAACAGGCAAGGACCAGCAGGAGGGAAGGAGAGCCAAGAGCCAGAGGTGCCTCCAACACTGGCCCTGTTTGAGTAGGGACTGCTCCAGGGACTTCAGGCTTAGGCTGCAGGATTGGGGCTGGATCCAGCATTCCCCATGTCCTGTCACATCCAGGCTGCAGGATTGGGGCTGGATCCAGTATTCCCCATGTCCTGTCACATCCAGGCTGCAGGATTGGGGCTGGATCCAGCATTCCCCATGTCCTGTCTCAGCCAGGCTGCAGGATTGGGGTCCATCCAATCCAGTCCCCCATCACTGGGTAGTGAAATCCCTCCTGGAGATCCTCCAGCTGCTTTTCCAGGGATAAACAAGGCCTTGCTGGGTTAAGGAGGGACAGAGGACTCCCAGCAGGGGCTCTGCTGCCATCTGAACACTTTGGCTGAGGGCCTGGGCCACCAACGTGGGGCAATTCCAGAATCCTCCTTCCCCAACCACAGACTCCACCCCCAGTCTGGAAAAGTGTGTCAGTGCTAAAAGCCTCAACAAATTCTTGGGTGAAAAATCCTGAGTTGGATTGAGCAAAAATCACAACAACCCTCATGGGAATTGTTTGTGCATCACATGGCAGGAGCCAGGAAAGTCTGGGGAAATCACAAGATCATGGAATGGTTGGGGTGGAAGGGACCTTAAAGCCCATCCAGTGCCACCCCCTGCCTTGACAGGGACACCTCCCATTGTCCCAGGTTGTTCTAAACCTTGTCCTGCCTGGCCTTGGACACTGCCAGGGATCCAGGGGCAGCCCCAGCTGCTCTGGGCACCCTGTGCCAGGGCCTGCCCACCCTGCCAGGGAACAATTCCTGCCCAATATCCCATCCAACTCTGCCATTCCCTGTGTCCTGTCCCTCCATCCCTTGTCCCCAGTCCCTCTCCAGCTCTCCTGGAGCCCCTTTGGGCTGCTGTGAGCTTGGAAGCTTTCCAGGATCCCCAGTGGATATTTCCTGGACAATGCCCAGCTCCTGGTGCCTGCACCATGCTCACCCTGGGCCTGGCTTCAGCCTCTTTGTTTTTATCCCAGGCCTGACAGATCCATGCAGGGATTCAGTGCTGTCAGGTGATCTTCTCCCAGTTCCTTCGTGCAGCACTTTCTTCCCCCAATCCCTGGGGCAGGCAAACACCTCCCCTGGTCTCCCATTGAAGATCTGGAGCTGGAGATGCCGTGGCTGCCTTTTCTCAGGGAGGATCCAATCTGGGCTTTAATGGATGGTGCTCCTGCCGCAGGGATGTTCCCGGTGCTGTGGCTGAGGGGGGTTTCCAGGCAGGATGATGTCCTGGAGCTGTGCAGGGATGTCCAGGGGTACCGGCCTTCCTGTGTT
This sequence comes from Parus major, assembly GCF_001522545.3. NCBI lineage: Eukaryota > Metazoa > Chordata > Aves > Passeriformes > Paridae > Parus > Parus major. The sequence continues at coordinate 15,880,614 of NC_031782.1, forward strand.
TTCCTTAGCCCCGGCCTGGGACAGCGCTCCCTCATCGTCAGTCAGTGCTGTGTTCCAGTGTCATTGTTTTCCCAAGGATCCCGTTTTGTTCAGGGGTCAGCTTTCCGGGTCAGAGTCCTTTCAGGAAGGTTGAGCTTCACATCCCTTTGTCTGCTCCTTCCTAGAAGGGCTGAGGGAGCTGCTGCGGTGCGTTTTCCTCCTTTTCTTCCCCCGTTCCGTGTTTTTCTCCAGGACCATTGATCTGCAGCCCTGCAGGATGCTGGGGGAGCACAGTCCCCGTGCTGTGCGATGGAAAGAGCTCCCTCTTTCCCCCAGCTGTGCTCGGATCGAGCAATTGTTTTCCCTCCCTGCTCTTGTTTTGGGATCCTTCCCACCCCAAAGCCCCGGGCTAAAGGAATTGCTCCGCCGCCCTCGTGAAACTTCTGCGGCCGCCTTGGCGCTGTTTGAAGCGCTGCCATAATGTTTGTTTAAAAACGCATTCATTAGCTTTGGGGTAATTGGGGTTTGCAGGGCTCTCTCTCGCATTGTTCTGCCCGCTCTAATTTGTTCTATCGATCTTCCCGGAGATAGGAGCGGGAGCCAAGCGCTGTCACTCGGCAGGATTTGTTTCCAGCGGGGCTGGTGGCCCCTGCTCCGCTCAGCACGGCCGGGTTCTGCCTCCCGGCCCATCCACCGAGCCTTTCCCGGCAGGCGATGCCTTTTCCCAGCGCTGCCCGGTGGATTTCCCGGAGCGCTCCGGGATGCGCCCGGCGAGCCCCGGGCTGTCCCCGAGCCCTCGGAGCCGCCGCGGCTGCGGCTCCTGCTGCGGCACACTCAGCCCTGAGTTTCCATGGTAACCCCGAGGCTCCTTCCCCGGCTCCAGGTTTTTCAAAAGCGAACATTTTTCTCGTTCCCATCAAAAGGGCCTTTTCTGCCGGCAGCGCCGGCGCCGCCTCCCCCAGCCGGGCTGAGCCGCGCCCGGGGAGCCTCGGGGAGCTCTTCCCACTGCCCATCTGCCCTCGGCCGGCGTGGGAATCCCCCCTGAGCAGGGCAGAACTGAGCTGATGCAGCACCAGGCTGGGTTCCTGGCGTGTTTCTCGTTCCCTCTTCCCCGGAACCCCCCGTTTCTCTGCTCATTATCCCTTTTCCCAAGTGTCCCTCCGCAGCAGGAGCAGGGTGGTGGTGCAGCTCCAGCGGCCACAGGGCTGAGCTTTCCACAAGCCCCTCAGTCGCTCCATCCCTTTTCCCCAGCATTCCCCCTTTTTTGGTCTATCTCAGAATCCCCTATTCCTGGCGTCCCTCTGCAGCAGGAGCAGGGCGGTGGTGCAGCCCCAGCACCACAGGACTGGGATTTTCACCATCCCCTCACCCCCTCCATCCATTTCCCCCAGATTTCCCCAGTTTTCAGCCTCTCTGGCTCAGTATCCCCTCGCCCAAGTGTTCCTTTCAGCAGGAGCAGGGAGGGATGGAGTTGCATCCCCAGCCCGGTTGGGATTTTCACCATCCCCTCCGTGCTTTCCCGGTTTTCCCTCGCCCATATCCCTCCTGCACAGGACCAGGATGGGACGCTGGTGCATCCCAGCCCCTCTCCACCCCTCTGGCAGCAGCACCCGGCTCCTCACATCCCTCCTGTGCCTCTTCCCACCTGGCAGCCGCTCAGGGAGGGCCGTGCCCGTTTTTCTGCCAGCAGGCACAAAGCATTTCCAAACAATGGCCATTGCACAACTCAGCCCTGCATTTAACAGCGTTTTACAGGCAGAATAAATCTCAGGGACTCCATAAATCTCGGGGCTGAGATAAGAAATGTGCATCCAGAGCCTGGCGTGGAGTAAATCCTGCCCAGCTCCAGGACACACGAGGAGCATCCTGTATTTCACACCTGCCTTGGAGCCCAGAGGGAGATTTATGGGATTCAGGAATGGCCTCCACGCTTTGCAAAGGCTCAGCACTCCCTGCCCTGCACGGGAACGCTCCCAATTGCCAGGCAGATGGAAGATGAGATGGAAAAGCCAGGAAAGGTTCTGTGGGACAATCCTGGGATCGCTGCTGCTCCCTGTGGAATGCTCTGCAATCCCAGCAATGCTGTGGCTTCTCCTGTGGCTGACAAGACATCCTCATTTCCCAATTTTTCCAGCCCTTTGGAAAGAGCAGATGCCAGGAAATGTGAGCCCTTCCAGAAACCAGCTCGCCATGGGGTGGGTGTGCTGGAGTGAAATTCGGGATAAAAGCTTGGAGGAAGTTGGGGAGGGATGGAGGGGGAGCAGAGAGGGGTGAGGGATGCGCTCCAACTTCGCTCCTCTGATGTTTCAACTGCTGGAAGGGAAGGACCAGGACAAAACACTGTGGGACTTGCAAGGAGACAAAAATCCCTGAATCCAGGAGGTTTAGGGAAGGTGGGAGATACCTCAACACCAGCATTCCTTACTCAGAGCGTGTCAGAACCAGAACCTGAAATAAAAATACATCTCCAGAGCTGAGCCCTGGTGTGCGGGGACTCCTCCCAGGGCATTTCCACACACTCCAGGTACCTGTGGGTGCCAAAAGCTCCAGGAGGGTGGAGGTGCCAGGGAAATCAGCTGGGAGTGGAGCTGGAGGCAGGTCCTCCCTGCTCAGGGCCACAGGATTCCGAGTATCTTTTGAAATAGGATTACAACCAAGAAATAGGACTCCCTAATCCATTCTCTCCCTAACAAAAATAAGACTCGGTGAGCGGCTCAGGTCAGGGAAAGCACTAATCCCTCCAGTGTTCCTGTGCTGAGGCCTGGAAGTGCCCTGGAAGTGCCCTGGTTGTCTGGCAAAAGCCCCAAGAGCAGGACAAAGTTCCAGCAGTGAAAGAAGAAAATCCCGTGGGACCCTGGTTGCATCCAGCAGTGACTTGGGAGCTGGGAATGGAGCTGGGCTGAGCTTCCCCTCCCACTCAGAGCAGAGGGATGAGGGTGAGCCCAGAGCCCAGAGTTCCTCCTGCAGTGCCAGGATTGGAATGCCCTGCAGCTCCTGGAGCTGCTGGAGAGGTTGGGATGGCTGGGAAGCACCAAAAGCCAAGCACAGGAGGAGCACGGCAGGGTGGAGGTGTGGGAAACACCTCTGGAAATATCCCAGTGCCTGGGCAGTGCCCAGAGAGCTGGGGAAGGGCAGGGGGTGCTTCCCCCCCTTCACAGGAGCTGCGTGTCCTGAAGGGACAGCGACAATTCCTCTGCTTTTTGCCACTGAAACCTGACCCTGGCCGCCACCCAATCCAGGCGAGAGTGTCCAGGCTCTGGTTCCAAGCCTCCCTCTCCACCCTCAGCACTATCTGATGCCGTGCAGACGTTCCCAGGCTCCAGGAATCCTTCGCCCCTCTCGGTGCCGTCTCGGATTCCGCAGTGCTGTAGGAAAGCAGAGCCGGGTGTCCAATCTCTCTGCCCTCCATCCCTGCCCTCCATCCCTGTGCTCCATCCCTGCCCTCCATCCCTGCCCTCCATCCCTGCCCTCCATCCCTGCCCTCCATCCCTGCCCTCCATCCCTGTGCTCCATCCGTGCCCTCTGTCCCTGTGCCCCATCCCTGCTCTCCATCCCTGCCTCCATCCCTGTGCTCCATCCCTGTGCTCCATTCCTGTGCTCAATCCCTGTGCTCCATCCCTGCCCTCCATCCCTGCTCCATCCCTGTGCTCCATCCCTGCCTCCATCCCTGCTCTCCATCCCTGTGCTCAATCCCTGTCCTCCATCCCTGTGCCCCATCCCTGCTCTCCATCCCTGCCCTCCATCCCTGTGCCCCATCCCTGCCCTCCATCCCTGCCCTCCATCCCTGCCCTCCATCCCTGCCCTCCATCCCTGTGCCCCATCCCTGCTCTCCATCCCTGCTCTCCATCCCTGTGCCCCATCCCTGCTCTCCATCCCTGCTCTCCATCCCTGCCTCCATCCCTGCTCTCCATCCCTGCCCTCCATCCCTGCTCTCCATCCCTGCCAAATGCCATGGAGAAGCTGCCCCTGAGCAGGGCTGGGGCAGGGGCAGGAGCCAGATCCTGGCTCAGATCCCTTTTCCCTCTTGTTCCACCTGGGCAGTGCCAGCCCAAGTGTGGGGAGCTGCCGTTAAAAACTGGTTTTGAAGTGATTTGTCCTCAGATCGATGCAGAGTTGATCCATCCTGGCCCAAGGACAGGTGTCACTGCCTTTATCCACTTGGAGCATTGAAGGCCTGACAGAACTCCTGGTGCTGCCTCTTCCCTCAAACAAATCTTTTAATTCTAAATTTACCAATATCTGGTTCTGGCTCTGGTTTTGCTTTAATTCCTGAACCAATAATCAAAGTTTTATTCCCCAGACTGAGCAAGTTACTCTTTCACCTCCTTTGTTGTTGTTTTTTGTCAAGCTGATGACTCTGGAAGTGTCCAAGGCTGCTTTGGACAGGGCTTGGAGCACCCTGGGATAGTGGAAGGTGTCCCTGCCCATGGCAGGGCGTTTTTCCACTCCAAACGCTCCTGGGATTCTGGGATCCCAATCCTTGATTTCCCTACAGGGGATGTGCTGGGGCAGTTTGGCTGTGATGGGAGCGGGGTTGCTCCACTCCAGCAGCACCAGGGTGCAGGCAGGATCCAGCTGGCATTCCCAGGATGTGGGCAGAGGTGGATTCCCCCTGGCAGGAATCACTGAAGGGGAGGTTCCTGCAGCGCTGCCGTTTGCCCCAGCCCTCACTTTTCCCTTCCCACGGCTCCAGGGATTGCCTGGGCTCCGTTCCCAGAGCGTTTTGTAGGGGCAGATGGCTCGGAGCAGGAGGCACGAGCGCATCCATGGAGGGAGGCAGGGATGGGGGAGGGTTGGGGGCACTCCCAGGCTGCTGCTGCCACTGGAATCCCCTCATGCCCTCCCACCCCTGCAGTGCTGACCTTTCCCTGCTCCTGGACTCACCAGCAGAACCCATGAACCGAGCTGGGAACAATTTCCCACTGATACACTGAAGGTTCTCAGGAATGTCAATGCTTTTTCCTCGTTTATTTGTATTTTCTGCCCTGCAATTAACACGATTTCAGCGAGTCCTCACATTTAGCAGGAGCCTGTGTGGCTGTTTCACCTGCCAGGGCCATTTTGCCCTGTGTCATGTTTGAAAACATGACCATATTTCTGTCAGACTGGCAGCAGCAGCCCCCAGGCCGTTTATTCCAACCTTGTCCTGCCTGGAAAAGGGTGGGCAGGACGGGATACAGTGGGAAAAAGCAAATTCCACCATGCTTTGAGCAGCTGAAGCACCTGGGAAGGCGTGTGCTGGCTCAGGGCTCTGGAGCAGGGGGTGGTGGTGGCATCAGAGGTGGGGTGGTGACATCAGAGGTGGGGTGGTGACATCAGAGGTGGGGTGGTGACATCAGAGGTGGGGTGGTGACATCAGAGGTGGGATGTCTCCACCTTCCGAGGTCACCAGTGAGACCTGAACTCCCTCAATTCTTAAATTCCAGTGTTTGCAGCTCCCAAAGGTTCCCTCCCTGCTCCAGGTGGGATGGGATCCCAGGTTCTGCTGCAAGGGCTCATTGTGAGGAAATCATCAGAGGGTTGTGGAAAGGCTTTGGGATAAAAGCATCCAACCTTTCCCACCGAGGGGTGTCCAAACCCTGAGCTGAAGGATGTCCTTCCCTCCATGGCCCAACTTCATGACAGCAAATTCCTGCAGGATCAGCTCTCATTACCTGAGAGGTCATAAAGGACCTTCTGAAAAACTTCCCACAGCCATCCCAGCATCCAGAGAGCTCTGGGAATTCCCTGCGTGTGTCTCACCTCCCCTCACACCTCACACCCTCTGCTTGCTCTGCCTCCCCCAAAAGCAGCTCCCAGGCCATTCCTGCTGGGATAACAAAGTCCAAGTGCTGCCTCTCCATCCTCGCAACCTCTGCACCTCCTGCACTGCTCCAGCTCCCGATTTCCTCCCTTTCTGACAGATTCCCTGGGGTGTCCCACCTTCCCCCACTTTTGGGGAACAGGAATCCAGCTCTGATGGAGCTGGCTGGAGAAGGGAACTCCTGAGAGGGGATGATTTAGGACCAGGGGCAGGACTTGGGAAATCCTTCCAGCCCAAACAGGAACTTCCTGCAGAGAAAGATCCTAAAGGTGCAGCCAATCCCTTGGGATGGAGAAGTCCAGGTTCCCTCTCCAGCTGCAGGGATGGCAGCAGGACCAGGCTTTTCCAAAGGGCAGTGCCAGGCCGAGGGCAGTGAGGTGAGGAAGGAAAGGGAACAGATTCCCAGCCAGGCTGGAGTCAGGGAAAAAAACACCACAAGGGTGGCTGGAAACCACTGGAAACTACCCTGACAACCAGACTAGGAGAAAGTAGGAATTCCTGGATAGTGGGCAGTGGGAAGGTTCTTTACAACCTCTTTTATTTTTACTCTCACTCCAGCAAAACAGGATTCTCCCCATTTTATACAATTCTCCTGTTAAAATCTGGATTTGAACACTTCAGACACGTGGAGATCCAAGCTCTGTCCGGCTCAGGGCCCTTCCTGCTGTCCCCACAAACAGGATGTCCCAAACAAGGGATATTCCCAGGCTGGGACGTTCCCTGTCACGGATCAGGCCTCAGGGATTTTCCTTGCAGACAGGTCCATCAGCTGGCAGTGATACATCATTCCTCCCTCCTTCCTAATTCCTGCTCTGATGGATGCAGCCAGCCCTTCTCCAAAGCTGACATTTATAGCACCAGTCTTCTCCGGATATAAATATAACCTGGATGCGTTGGAGTAGCAGGAAAATCGTTTAAATGTTCCCTTTGACAGCGAGTTTGAAGATTGCTGACACTAAAACCACTTACTGATATTGTTCTGTATCATCCCGCACTCAGCCTTCAATCATCCTCATTACAGGTGTGCGCCAGCTCAGCCCGCCCGCCCTTCCCCCGGCGGCTCCCGGGATCCCGGAGAGCCGCGGGTCCCGCTGGAGCAGAACCAACAGCTCAGGGAGGGGATTGATCCCCTCTGCTCTGTCCCTGAGAGAGCCCAGCTCCAGCCCTGCGGCCCCAGCACAGGACACAGCTGGAGCTGCTGGAGACATTCAGAGGAGGCCACGGGGATGGAGCCCCTCTGCTCTGCAGCCAGGCTGGGACAGCTGGGAATGCTCACCTGCAGAGGAGAGGCTGGGGAATTCCAAACACAAAATATTGTAAATGCAAGCATAGATATAAATATACATATAAATATACATATAAATATACATATAAATATACATATAAATATACATATAAATATACATATAAATATAAATATAAATATAAATATAAATATAAATATAAATATAAATACAAATATAAATATACATATACATATAAGTATAAATATAAATATAAATATACATATAAATATAAATATAAATATATCTATTATATATAAAATATTAAATATCTATCTAAAATATATAACATATATTTTATATTTTATATTTTATATATATATATAAATATATATATAAATATATCTATATAAAATATAGATATATTTTATATATTCATATATAGATATGTATATATAAATAGATATATTGTATACAATATAAATATAAATGTATTATATATAATATAATATAATAT
>NC_031782.1:15889530-15907158 GCF_001522545.3 Parus major
TACGCTCTGGAGAAATGTTTGTACGCTCTGGAGAAATGTGTTTTCCCTCCCGAGCGCCAGCAGGACGGGAACGCCCGAGCTCTCTCTTGCCTCGAGGCTCAGGGCCATCCTTGGGCTCCCAGGGAGGAGATCACCCAGAGCTGCCCGTGTCTCTGGTGATGCCAGGTGATGTTCTGGCCACACGAGGAGGGCTGACATCTGCTGCGCTTTCCGCCTGGCTGCCTCCTCCTGTGCCGAGGTGACGCACGGGGGCTGCGATCGGAGCTGACACCGGTGTCAGTGCCACAGCACCGAGCGGGGCAAGCGGCACAAACGGCTGGAAAAGTGGGAAAGAAGTGGAAAAGTGGCAAAGTGGAAAAGTGGCAAAGTGGCAAAGTGGCTGCTGCTGAGCTGCAGTGGTTAGTGGACATTAGCAGCAGGGCAAAATCAGATCTCATGCTTGAATTCCAAATCATTTTTTCAAGGGGCCAGAGAAGGCAGCTTGGCCAGAGTGGTGGTTTGTCACTAGAGGACATGAAGTATAGAGTGAGGGTTCCAATCACACAAGCAGCAGCCAGAGGTTTTTATGAGGCAAAAGCCTTTATCTTGGGGGTTTTCAAGCCTTTTTATAAGGTGTTCTGGTACAGGTTATCTTGATTGGTAGAAGGAACAACACCTCCCTCATCCCATTGGTGGGACAAGAGAGAAACACTCTCACAATATCTGTGCCTTGTTTGGGGCAAGTAAAACCTTATTTTTACACAGTCCTTGGGAGAGAAAAAGTCCTCAAAAGACTTTCCCTTGGGAACAATCAGCCCTGAGAGCTTGAAATTCTGTCATGTTCAGAAAATCGTGTCCACAGTGGTTCCCAAGCCACCATGGTGCATTCAGAATTCCAGCGGAGGCCCAGTCACACAGTGACCTGAATTTATGCTGTGTTCCTTGCCATCCTTCAACCATTTCCCCTCACTTTGAGTACAAAATCTCTAAGGAAGCAAAGTTTACCTGATTCAATGTGGATCTGGAGTGCCTCCTCCTGTGCCGAGGTGACGCATGGGGGCCGCGATCAGAGGTGACACCAGCGCCAGTGTCGGTGCCGTGGGGCTGAGCGGGGTAAGCGGCTCAAAGGGCTGGAAAAGTGGAAAAGTGGGAAGGTGGAAAAGTGGAAAGGTGGAAAAGGGGCTGCTGCTGAGCTGCCAGAGGGCAGGGAGGGGCACAGGGACACCTGAACAGCTGAGGAGGGGAGGAGGAAGGCAGCACACACAGAGCTTCTGGCTCAACAAACGATCCAGCGTCGGATCCCTGCCGGAGTGTGGGATAAGAGGACACCAAAGAGCACTGCAGGTCCCATCCTTGGGGAGGGAAGTCGGGGAAATCCTGGCTCTGCTTTCAAATGGCAAACAAAGTTCATGGAATTACAGGATAATGGAATGGGTTGGGTTGGAAGGGACTTCAAGCCCGTCTCGTTCTGCCTCTGCCATGGGCAGGGTCATCTCCCGCTGTCCCAGGCTGCTCCAAGCCCCGTCCATCTTCTCCTTGCTCTGCCATTCCATGGTCCTGATGGTGTTTGCCATCCCCACTCCTGCTGTTCTCACTCAAAAGCATTCCCCATTTTCCCAGCAGAGAAATGCAGAGCTGCTTGTTCCCAAGGGATGGATCCAGGGGGCTTTCACTGCACCTGGCTGAGAAAGCCTTGGTTTCTTAGATCCAGGGAATTTCTTGCCCTCACTGGGAGGTGTGAGAGTCAGCCCAGCCCCCCCCAGGTGACATTCCCATGGGGCACTTTGCACCTCTGGGTGCTGGCTGCTCCCAAATTCCAGCTGTCCCCCGGCAGTGACGTGGCTGGGACACCCCAGCTACACCTCGGCAGCTTTTCCTGGGATGCAGGACATGGAAAATGGCAGCTCAGGGACACAAATTCCTCCCTTTGTCTTCCCTGGGACCATCCCATCACCTCCATTCCTCCTCTGGGATGGAGCAGGAGATAAAAGCCACGGGAGACCCCGAGCGGAGCTTTGAGGCCTGGAAAAGGGGGAATGTTTTTATTGCTGGATTAATAATTTACCAGGACAAACTGGAATTCAGGGCACTGAGAATCTGAGAGATTCTCACAGAGCTGAGCTCGCCCGCTCTTCACCAGCAAGGAGCTGCATTTAGGGGCTCCCTCCTCATTCCTCCAGCTCCCCAGTTTCCAAATTCCCTCCTCTCAAAGACAAACCTGCAGTGGATATTTCCAGCCTCCCAGCCTCGGGAGGAGCTGGCTCCTGAGGAGTGATAACCTGGCCAAGCAGACTTGGCACCAGGAAAGGGACAATTCACAGCCCAGACAACTTTACCTGGATTGAATTAATCCGAAGCAGCAGCAGCAGCAGCGCCTTCCCAGCCCTGGCAGCACGAGATTGGCACAATTCCCTGATAATAAATTGTGCAGAGAGCAGCAAGAAAAGGGGAAAATCCTGACTTTGATGTGCTCTATCTCCCATCTCCAGCACAGCACGAGAGCCCTGGCCACGGATGAGGGTGGAGATTGCAGGCGTGGAGGAAATGGATTGTGCTGGAAAAGGTGGGAAAATTGGGGAGAAGATTAGTGGGACTGACTCTCATCATCTCAGCTGGTTCACAGCCTGAGTGAAAATTTGGGGAGGGTGCTGAAAATCTGGTTTTAAAAAAAAGGCAGGGAAAATAGCAAAGGGTCCCAATTCCTTGTGGCAAAACAAGAAAACCCACCTGGAAAACAGAAATGGGAATGGGAGTTGCTGATTAAGGGTTAACTAATTAATTATCAGTTAGGGTTAGAGCCCAGTGCAGGAGGAACTACCTGGGATAGGTCATGGAATAGAATCAGGGAGTCCCAGACTGGTTTGGAATTCTTAAATCACATCCCATCCCACCCCAGCCATGGCAGGGACAGCTTCCACCATCCCAGGCTGCTCCAAGCCCCAGTGTCCAGCCTGGCCTTGGGCACTGCCAGGGATCCAGGGGCAGCCACAGCTTCCCTGAAAAATTCAGCTCCCAGCACTGTCAGCACATTTCTTTCCTGGTTTATCCTATGAGGAATTCGGGTTCTTTATCCCACTGCTCTTCAGAGGGGGCATTGGAGAGCTCAGTGCTGGGAGGGCAGTCCCAATTTCCAGCTGGGATTTCACAGCCCCAATTTCCAGCTGGGATTTCACAGTCCCTTCCCCCTGTTCAGTGCCATATCAATATTCCCCTGAAATGGCACTGGGGGTTATTTTCCTTCTGCTATGAACAGCAGCTGAATCCCTGCTCAGCCTCTCTGAAATATTGCTGTGAAAATCAAGGACATGAGCTGACTTATCAGGAGAGAAAAATGCCACAGGGACTAATGCCAGGCTCAGGGGCTGCACAGGCAGAGAATGACAGAATTCCTCCTGAAGGCAGGAGCCTGGAGCACAGGGGACTTGGGGAGCATTACCAGGAAGGCACAAATAAACACCTCCCAAGAGCCAGGTTTTTCCAGCTCTGCTCTCCAGTCTCAGGGAGAGACTCTACAGGGATGCCGAATCCTCTTTGCACCCCTGTATTCATGGAGTTTTCCTTTTGGCAGCTTGTACACTCAGTTCTTGCATTCTGAGGGCAATTTTTGTTGAGGAAGTTGGAGCAGCAAGCACAGAAAATCCCCTTTTTAGGGCACGCTCCCAGCAGGACGCTGCGGCCACGGCGGTGGCCCTGGAGATGATTCCAGCAGCAGATTTGGTTGGAGGTTTGAGTGCAGGCACAGGATGCAGCTGGGATTTGGGAATACAGTCACACAGAGCAGGAGCAGCGTGCATTATTCATCACACAGGTAACACTGCCACGAGGAGAACATTCAGCTGTTAAATGTTGGGAAACGGGGAAAAAAGAGAGGCCATTGCTGTGAGAAGAACTCTGTGCTGCAAATCCCTGGCTGCAGCTGTCCCACAGTTTGTGTCACCATTAAAATGAATAAAAAGCAGGATTTTGGGGGGGTTTTGGGGGTTGGCCACCTCTATTCCCATGGGAAGATCCAGCTTGTGATCCCCATGCAGGGCACAGGGGAGGTTTCCAGGCTGTGAAATTCTGTCTCTTTCCCTCCAGTCTGAAGGGAAAACAAGGTGGGATTGCCCCCCCCGGGCAGTGATTCCCATCAGGAGCTGACCCTGCTCTGGCTCCAGGAGCTCCAGGAGCCCTGGGAGTTCCTCTTCCCGTGGCCCAAGGGCCGGTGAATCACAGCCCACGTGTCCCCACCCCATCCACAGCCCCTCTGTCCCCATCCCACAGCCACGCCAGGGCTGAAGCACCTTGGATTTCCCAATCCAGCCAAATTTCAGCATTTCCCTGAGCTATTTCCTGGCACCACAGCAGGAGACACTGCTGAAACAGGGCCAGGTCACTGCCTGGGGGTCCAGATGGGAATCCCTCATCCAGGGAGCTCTGTGGGGCCAGAGCAGTGGGACAGGGACAGGGATAGGACAGGGGCAGGGACAGGACAGGGACAGGGACAGGGACAACAGCACTGCAGGGCCATCGATCCCAGGCCTGTCAAGGCCAGTGGTAACACAACAGTCAACAAGACACATGCCCTGAGGCAGACCTCAAATATTAAATTCCCCAGCGGAACGGCGTTCCCGGCTTTAATAATTATCCTTCTGCAGCACAGGCCCTTGAAATCTTCTGATGGAAAGTGCATAATTTAAGTGCAAGGTACTTGTATTGTTGTTAGTGGTTAGTGGTGAGATCTGTGCCAGGTCTGCTCTCCTTTAACATCTTCATTTGATCTGAAAGAGGGAGGGTAAAGAGCCTGTTAATTAAATTTGCAGAGGATATGAAATGGGAAGGTGCTGCAAATCCTGGTGAGGACAAAGAGCTAAAAGATAATGCACTGGGAAAGAAGGGTCAGGCCTAGGAAGGAAATAGCCAAATGAAATTCATTCTGAACAAATGCAAAGTAATCCAGCTGGGGAAATATAATTTAACACCATGGAGACTGGGAGAGAGACATTTGGAGAGCAGTAATAGGGAGCAGCCTGAGGGACAGCAAATTACAACGGGATTTGGGATGTGTGGTGGTGGGAAGAGCAGGAGCTGTGCACACACAGCACCCAGACCTTTCTGACCCAGAAAGAGGGCAAGTTTTGTGTCATTGTGCCACTAAATGCCACCCTACCTGTGTCTGCCAGGTGTCAGGGGGCTGAAAGATCCCGGCACTCCAGAAAAAACAGGGATATTTGTGTTTGGGGCAGCCGGGGGCCAGCTGGGGCCATTTTCTGTGACAGAATCCCAAATCCCCAATGTCCCCTGTCCTGCAGCCCCACCTTGGATCGGGCTGTGGAGCTGAGAGGTCCAGGACAAGCAGCAGCCCTGTGCTGGGAGGGTCTCAGCCCCCAGCAAGGGAAGGGGCTCCCATCCCAAACTCCAGGCCACGGGAGAATGTCACCGACGCTGTCCCTCCCCCTACAGCCACCACAGCGACACCTCCAGGGTCACCAGTGGGGGAATTCTGCCTCCAGCACCTCCCTGTCACCTCCCTGTAGGGACACTGCTGTCCTAACTTGGGCCCAGCTGCTCCCAGAGCATCCCTGCCATGGGATGGTGGCACTGCCCTGGTCCCCGTCCCTGCGGCACTACGGGAATGTCCCCTGGCAGAGGTGGGCACCGCTCCTGCCTCCCCCCGCCCTCCCAGGCAGCCGTGCAGAGCAGACAGCTCCATTTAGGAGGCGCAGCAAGTTTCCAAGAAACCCTGCTGCCTCCAGAGCCAGCTTGGCATGAATATTTCAGCGCAGCTGCCCGGCCCCGGCTGTGTCTGCGCCCAGCCAGGAGCATCCCTGTGCTGGGTGACCCCGGGGTGGCCTCTCCGGCACCCAGGAACCTCGGGAGATGTCCCCAAAGTCACAAAGGGCACAGCTCGGTGGCCAGCACGCCCTGCCCGCTGGTAGCCCCGGGCAATGTGCCCCCCTGGCCGTGCCAGGAGCAGCCACACGTCTGCGGGGGTGTGGGGGGCACGGCTGGGGTGGGGGCAACCCATGCACCGCTCATTAGCCTCGCTCCGCCTGTCCTAATTGCCTGCTCAGGCTGAAAGAATTGTGTTAGAGGCTGCTCTGCCTAATTATTATTGTTCTTTTAAAAATAACGGGGGAAGGGAAGAGCGAGCGGGAGGGCAGGGGGACGGGGAAGGCCGGGCTGGAGCAGCTTTGCAGGATAAGTGACTTGTTTAATGACTGGGAGCTGCGGGGCTGGGAGGGAACAAACAGGTCTGAAATTGGTTCGCCCCCTCCCCGCCTCCTGCCTGCCCCTCTCTCCTCTCCCACCGTTTATTTCCGAGTGATCAGAGGCAGAATAAAAACCCATCTCGTGTAATAGAGGCAGAGGATTTAATCTGCGTGCCTGGGACTTCAGCAAACTGCAAACATCGATCCGAGCCGGTGGGGAGAGAAAAGAAATTTACAGGCCAATAAAAATATATTAAAGAAACTTCCCCTGCCCTCTCGCCGGGGTGGGGGCGATGCCACGGGGCTGCAGGCGGGGACAGGAGCCCGAGTGTGGCACGGAGTGGCCCAGGGACCCCGGGGAATGGTCCCGGGCCCGGGGGGCAGCGAGTGGCCCCGGGAGCCCCCCCGCTCGCCCGGGGCTGCTGCGGGGCCAGCGGGCTGAGAAGCGCAGGGTCTGGCAGCCAGTCTGACACTTAAGGAATTAGCTCTGCATCATTTGGAGTTTTCTGCTCTACTAATTTTCAGCCGGCTCCTCATTTGGGTCTTTCCCCACCTCCCATTTTAAAGGGGCAGCGTCGCGGATTGCCGGGATCTCCTGGGACTCGGGGGCAGGGCTTGGTGCCGCTTATCACATCCTCCCTTGGCAAAACCGGAACATTTTTCCCTCTTCTCCAGCAGCCTCTTCATTTCCACATGGTGTTTCCTTCCCCTGCTGGCATTTGCACAGCCCCGGGACGCTCCCAGCTCACCTGTGGCATCACCCCTGTGCCCAAAACCCTTCGCTCGGCAAACAAATCCACCCAGCTTTGACTTTGCCCTTTGCTGTTTGCTCTGGACTCGCACCTGAGGTCTGCTCTGTGCCTCCTGTCGGCTGATGAAAGCCGAATTTCAGCTCTCTGTTGACTGAGGGTGCACTTTAGACTTTTTTTTTTTTTTTTTAATCTTTTTGGAGGGAGGAGAACGGGGGAATGTTTGATCAGAGGTTTGCATGGGGGTGAGAACATGGCCCTGGCCTGGGAGAGGGGACAGCAGGGAGCATTTCCACCTCTTGCTCCATCTGCTCAGAGCTCAGAACACCCCAAAGCCTCTCTGCCACCGGCAGCTCGCAGGAGCCGGTACCAGCTGCCCTCTGGTACCAGCCCTGGCTCCTGCCCCAGTCCTGCTTTGATGCTCGCTCCAGCTCTGCCGCAATGTCCCAGCCCGCTGTGGGGACAGTGGCGGTGCCCAGGGACTGGCAGGAGCTGCACGCCAGGCAGATGTGCCCAGAGGCTGCGCTGTGACCTTTCCAGCTCTGTTTGTCCCCCCCGCCCCTCTCAGAGAGCGCTCCGAGGACACAGAATTCCAACCACCAGCGCTCTCCTTCCCTGCCCACCCTGCCCGGCACCGAGCAGCCCATTAACAACAACGGAAATCAATGGGATTTCAAACGAAAAAAACCCTCAGAGAAGCCAAGCCAGCAGCCGGGCCTAGACACGGTTGTTATCCCGCATGGGGAGAAGGACCAGAAATTCCCCCCAGCCGGCTCGGGGCTCTGCAGCTCGTTATTGATCGGGCATCGATAGCTCCAGGCGCTGCTGGCATGGGCAGGCAGGCAGAAATCCCGCCCCTGCACATCCTCCTGGACTGCCCAGCCTCCTCAAAACTGCAGGAGGGACCCCTGGCAGAAATCCAGCTGAAGAAATTGCCGAAGGAATCAAATCGGAGTCTTCCTGCTGGTGCGGCTGCAGCATGGGCACGTGTGTGCTGCCGGCTCCCTTCTCCCCCGCCCTGGTGGCCCTTTTAAAGCCAAAACACGACCCTGTGCCTGTCCCAGACCTCTTTGGCTGAGCCCCTGAGGGCTCTTTCAGCACCTCCCGTTTGGATTTGATCCCATCACCCCTGGCCAAATTCCCAAATTGCCCTGCCAGAATTCCCTGCAGTTGCCAGTCCTGGGAGTCGCCCTCACTCCCATCCCGTGCCCACCTTCACCCCCGAAGGTGCCTTGGCAGCGCTGCCAACTCCTCCTGCCCTGGCCGGTGTCTGGGACCCCCTTGGTGCTCCCAGCCCTGTCCCGGCCGGGTGAAGCCCCCTGCACAAGGCCAGGGGCCAGGGGCTGTCCCTCCTCCCGCAGGGACAGCGGGAGCTTTCCCCACACCCCAATGGCACAAAGGGCTCTCTGCTCTGGGAATGTTCCCAGCAGAATCTCCTTGGACTGGAGCTGCCTTTCCTGCTGTTCCTCGGGCAGGCTCCGGTGCCACCCCGCGGTGCCACCCCCGGCAGTGCCACCAGGGCTGGCATCCCAGAGGAGAGGGAGACAGAATTCCTCCCGGGGAGATCCCGCGCTCCCTTTCAGAGGAGCAAATGCTCTTTAATTCCCCATCTCAAGCCCGTTTCTGAGCCACTGTCCCTCCTGTCCGAGTGCACTGGGCACAGCCAGGGCAGGAACTGGCTCCAGGCTTCCCTGGAGCAGGCAGGGAGAGCTGAGGGTCCTCATTCCATCCCTGGCACCTGCTCTGTGGGGCTGGAGCTCAAGTCACCCTCCTGCTGTGCTTGGAGACCCAAATGTCACCCAGCAGATCATCCCGTGCCTGCTCATCCAGGAATGGGATCCTCCCAGGGCTGGAGCCAGGCTGGCAGAGCTGGCAATGTTCACCTGCAGAGGAGAAGGCTCCAGTGAGAGCTCAGAGCCCCTTGAAGGGTCTGAAGGGGCTCCAGGAGAGCTGGAGAGGGACTGGGGACAAGGGCTGGAGGGACAGAACCCAGGGAATGGCAGAGTTGGATGGGATATTGGGCAGGAATTGTTCCCTGGCAGGGTGGGCAGGCCATGGCACAGGGTGCCCAGAGCAGCTGGGGCTGCCCCTGGATCCCTGGCAGTGCCCAAGGCCAGGTTGGATGGGGCTTGGAGCAGCCTGGGATGGTGGGAGGTGTCCCTGCCACGGCAGGGGTGGAATAAGGTGATTTTCTGTGTTTCTACAATTTCTAGGATCTGTCCCTGGGCAGCCTGACACAAGCCAGGAGGTGATGCCTTGGGAATGCTGAGCTGGAGCAGAGGCTGCACAGAGCTCAGGATAAAGCAGGGATTTACTGGAAGCCCTTAAAGGACACACCTTGGGCACTACAAGAGCCCGGCCAGGGCTGCACCCACGATGGACCAAAAATGGTCACAAAATGCACAACTGCTCTCGAGGGCTCACATTTTGATCAGTTTTGGTCCATCTGCATATCGGGGTGAATTGTCCAGTCCCAGCTTCAGGTTATGGAGTCCCACCCTTCTCGTTTTGTCTCTCCAGCCCAGCGCTGTTTCTGCTTTGGGGGCTGGAACTTGTAACGATTGTCCTTGGTAGCAAGCTGGAAGGGGAATTGTTTTGTCTGCCTGCTCTGTGCAGAGAGCTCACTGACACTCAATATGAAGCTCAAAACTACAAAATTAGGCAGCGCAGAATGTGAAAAATATAATAAATTATAATAAAATATAATAAAATATAAAAATTATTTAAAATAAAATAATAAAATAAAATAAAATAAATAAAAAATTAAATAAAATATAAAGACTTAAGGCATCAGGGGTGATAACTGTGGGCTCTGCTTTGACTCTCCCTGCAGGGGAACTGAAAGCTTCACCCCAGAACAGAGCCCTGCTGAGTTTGTGACATCTCCAGGGTGGCAGGTGGCATCCCTAGGGTGACAGGGTGAGGCACTGGGTGGGTGCTGAGGGTGGTGCAGCACCTCGGGGAGCACCAGGGAGCGGGGGAACATCATTCCCAGCTGGAAGAGCAGCCATTCTCTCGTATGGAAACCAACAATAAAAGGCCTTGAAGAGAGAGGAGTGAAGAGGGCCGTGGTGAGAGCTTTGCAGAGCAGGCCTAGCACGGGGGAAAATGATTGGCGAGTGATTATTCCCGACTTCTCATTATGTACGAACAAATGAAATTATCCCGCAACTCATTTAAGGCAAACAAAAGGAAGAACTTTCCCCTGCGGTGCATTATCGGTGGAGGAACTCCTGGGAGAGCAGCTCTGCCCAACCACGGGCATGGGAAACACGGGACAGGCACGAGGGCATCACCCCAATTAATGCCGCCCTCGTTAATCACTCCAGGCTGGCCCGAGCAATTTCTGCTCCCCGTCCAGCCCTTCCCCAGCTCGCTGATGTGATTATCCGTGCACCAGCGGGTCAGGAAGGATGCAGCAGAATCCCAAGGGATGGGACGTGGCTGGGAGCAGCTCAGGATCAGCCGAGTGACAGCGATCGAGATGTCGAGCGACAAGCGCCTGACTGTGCAGCTCAGCAGCCCGAGCTGTGACGGGGAGCAGCTGCCTGCAGCGGGCAGGGGGCTGCCATTCCCCGAGGGAAAACGGGCACGGAGGAGCTCCCAGCGGGTGGAAGCTGCAGGGATGTTCACAGGGTGGGCTCCTCCACCAGGTGCTTCCTCTGGAGCTGAGCGGGGATGAGCGGATGGAGAGGCTGGGAAAGTGGGCAGCAAAAAGTGACACAAGAGATGAAGAAGGAAGGGATTGAGAAGGCATCTCATGAGGAATCCGAAGAGGCAGCAGCAGCTGGAGGCAGAGGTGCCGTGGTTGGAGTCGGGAGAACAGGAGCTGGGACAAAGAGGGTCCCTGAGCCCCATCCCGGCTGTGCGTGCCAAGGAATATCTGCAGCCGCTTCCCTGGAGCACTCCCTGGCTTCTCCAGGAGCATTCCCTCAGCTCTGCGGGCTGAGGATGTGACACCAGGACATCTCTGCAGCCTGAAAACCACAGTGTTTGCAGCAGAATCTCTGTGTCCTTCCCCACACTTGTGTTGTGGGGGCAGAATCCAGAGAAAGACCAACCCAAAAAGATATGGAAGTGGGGCAGGAGATTGCTGATCGTTTGGAGCCAGCCTGGGCCGTGTTGTGGTGCCTTCAGTTTAATCAAAATTATTTTGGCTTTCTTAAATTTAAAAAAAAATAAAAAATAAAAAATTCAAGAAGTCATTATTTTGAGTGCTATGAGCAATGCTGGAAATCCAGCGGCTTCCTAAATTCCTTTAGTCCAGGTGATTTTCCAAGGATTCAACCGGACTTGTTTCACTTAGGAATTGAAGTGTAATTTCAAGGGCTGGCTTGTAATTTGAAACCTCTTGATGGGCTGATTAATGATGGGTAAATCTTTCAAGGAGCTGGGTGCCCCGATCGATGCCACCTTGTTGAGGTGCCCATGGGAAGAGGCAGATCCCTGATGTCCCCAAGGCTCCTGGGAACAGCTCAGGGCTCCCAAACCACACCAGGCTTTCCTGGGGGAGGTGGGGTGCCACAGCCTGTGCTGGAAACCAAGTCCCAACAATCCCAAAGAACTGAGTTCATTGGAAAGGCAGGATTTGTCCTCCCAGAGCTGCCACAGCAGGGATTTGGTTCCCTTCAGCGAGTGACACCATAGCAAAGTGACATTCCCGATATTCCCGCACTTCCACTGTGTGAGAGCTTCCCTGGCTCTTTTCCCTGCCTGGCTCCGTGGCCACAGCAGCAGCAACCTGCTCTGGGAGGGTCACAAATCAGAATCCTTGTGCTGGAGCCTGGTTTTCCCAAGTGGAACGTGATCACAGAGAGGTTAACCGGTGAATTTGTAATGGGAAACCGCAGGATGGAGGAGGCTGTGGATTCCCAGCAGCTTATCTGATGTTGTCTCCATGCATCGCCCTCCTGCAGCTCCAGAGATCCAGAGAGGCTGAGAGCCTGGCCATGGTGACATTCTGGAGTCCACAAAAGAGGAGAACACTCGATACAATAATAGGGAATGGGGAAAACAGGGTGTCTGGTAAAGCCGGGCTCAGCGCTCGGCTCAGCAGAATTCCAGACAATTCACCCGGCTGGGCTGGATCCAGCAGCAATTCCACAGGGCAGCAGCCACACTGCCAGACCTGAAAGGACAAACCCCTTCCCGTGGTGTGACCTCCCCAGCACATCCTGGGAACTGGGGAGACCGGGAAGAGCCCTGGAGCCTGGCAGCACCTCCTGGAGAGGACAAACATTGCTCCAGGGGAGAGCTCAGCCATCCATACCCAAACTCTCCTCCCTCGGTTCTCACTGGAATATGGGCTTGGCAGGTGACAGGAATTCCTGGAATAATAAGGAATAACAAAGGGCTGCTGTCCTGACAGGTGGGGAAGGGATGCTACAGCCACCTGAGAACTTTGGGAATCTCAGAATTGTGGATTGGGTTGTGTTGGAAGGGACCTTAAAGCTCATCTCATCCCACCCCTGCCATGGCAGGGACACCTTCCACCGTCCCAGGCTGCTCCAAACCCCATCCAGCCTGGCCTTGGGCACTGCCAGGGATCCAGGGGCAGCCCCAGCTGCTCTGGGCACCCTGTGCCAGGGCCTGCCCACCCTGCCAGGGAGGATTTTTTTCCAACCTGACCCGTGGCTGATGGCCCTGCTCAGCTGAGGGTCCCTCCCCAAAATCCAGCCACAGACGTGGCAGCTCTGAGGTTGGATGTCTCCAGTGCCTGCTTCAGCATCTGTATCCTCCTGGGGACGTCATTCCAACCAGCCCAGGCCCTGCAGAACTGGACAATGGAAATTTGGATGAGGATAAGTTCGGCAGCGTGGGTGGGTTTCAGTGGCCGTGAGCGCTCCGAGGGAATTCCAGCAGTTCCTGCCGGTGTAAGACAAAGCCTGGGAAGATTTTCAACACATTCCCACTCTCAGAAAACAACAGGAGGCATTGCCATGTTCCAAGATCTTCCCAAAGAGTGGCAGCAGTGGCAGCAGGAGTCCCGGCTCTGAGAAAACATCCTCGGTGTGCAGTAGCTGAGAGAAGGGTTTAAGACAGCCCCTTCATCAGTGGGGTGCAGATAATCTTTGAGGTCCTTCCCAACCCCAACCATTCCATGATTTTGTGAGTTTCCAGACAAAGTTAGAGCAGGGAAATCCTTGCTTCCCTCCCCTGACAGAGGCACAGCATTCCCAGCTTTCCAGGGCTCTCCATGGATGGATGGGATCAGCTCCCAGCGGCCCTTCCCTCCTTGGACACCTCCATCCCCACCTTCAGTGGCTCCTGTATTCCCAAAGGAAAAGTCTTGCATGGAGCAGCAAAGTCCCGGAATGTGTCTGAGGCTGCTGGAGGATCTCAGGTCTCCTTCCCAGCAGTGGGAATTACTCAGCACCTGGAAGGCCCAAAAACCTGTTAGGAAAATCACTGGGATAACCCTGAAACCTTTCCTATTTCACATGTCTGATTTTCCCCTGGAATTCACACATCTCCTAAAAATCCCTCAGAAAGAGGCTCCTGTAAGAGGTTTTTTGGGGAAAAACAAACCGCAGAGAACTGGGAGCTCTCTGTGTCCAACCTCGTCAAGGAGCTGAGAGGCAACTGGTGCTCCCCAGCTGGAGCCATCCCTCCCAGTACTGCTGCAATTATCCCTCTGTTTAGGTGTCCCTGGGGAGGGAGAGGAGCTCATTATGCCCCAGCTCAGCATTTGGATGCACTGGGAATGCCAAGGAGGATTTTGGAAGTGGAGCCCCATGAGCTGAGAGCATCCACAGATCCCTGCAGCTCCCCACTGCCCCTCACCAAGGCAGCAGGAACAAATCCAAGGGAAAGCAGAGCAGAGCAGGGAGCTCTGGAGGGGTTAACGTGCTCTGGAGCATGGTTCAGTGAAATTGTCAAAAAATCCCTTCTGACAAATTGCCTCAGAAGAGAGGAAAAAAATCTAAAGAGCCGAGTGCATGGTAATGATTTCTGAAAAGTTCCCCGGCACCAAAACGGCCAAATACCATTAGCAAAGCAAATTGTGTTTTGTGCACATAATTCACACCAGAACACGGAATTCGGGCCCGTTATTAACGGGACACGAAGCCAAGTCAGCCAGAAAGCTGTGCCTGGCTCTGCAGGGCGGGGATGGGCTTGGCTGCAGCAGGGGAGGGCTCAGCCCCATCCCTGCCAGACACAGGGATCAGGAATGCTGCGGGATTCTCTGGGAAAAGCTCAGCTCCACCCGAAGCATCTCAGCGTCCTCCGAGCCGCCCGTTTGGGGTTTGGGGAGCGCCTCTTCAAATCATCTCCTTCCCGACGCTCATTTTCCCAGGGTTTGGAGCCCGGGGCTGGCTCTTTGCATGTCCCAAGCCTCGCCGGGGCCTCCCGAACCGGCCGAGCCCGACGGAGCCCTGCTCCACCCCGGAGCTGCTTCCCGGGACACTTTGATTATGGAATAACATCTCCTGTCCTTCTCCACGGCTGCCTCTGACACATTCCCGGCGCGTCCGGCACGCCAGGAAAAACAACATTTGGATAAAGCTTTGGAGCAGCTTTCAAACATTCCCTGGGTTGTGATGGCGCTCTGGGAATGTTCTGATGGAGCTGCTGATGGATGGAAACCCGCTTTTCCAAACTATCCACCGTGCAAATCCCGCTTTTGGGGTGAAATAAAAGCCATCCACGGCTCCGCAGATCCTGGGATTGGTGGCAGCGAAGCCCCCCGGGCTGTGGGTCAGGGAGGGCTGGTCCTGCTCCTCCTGCTCCTCCTCCTCCCCTCCCGATACATCCCGACACATCCCGATACATCCCGACACATCCCGACACATCCCGATACATCCCGACACATCCCGATACATCCGGATACATCCCGACACATCCCGATACATCCCGACACAGCAGGGCACGGAGCTGCCGTGCCAGCCCTGCCAGCCCCAAGGGAGGGAGGAGCCCGGGCTGGGCAGCCAGGCTGGAATTCGGTCATGGAAAAGCTCTGGAATTCATTAGCTGTGCCCCAGGCCGGGCAGGATTGTAATAAACACCTTCTTTGAGTCCTGTAGGTAGAAGTTACATGAAAATTACCTACTTTAAAAGCGCATTAGCATTTCAAAGGCAGGCATTAGGAGACAGCCGAGCGCGATGACTGCGCACTGGCAGGGCTCTGCTTCGCCTCTTGATGCACCCTGACGCTTTTCATCTCATCCCGGAGTGTCGTTCCCAGCTGGATGGGCCACACGGAGCTCCCAAACCTCTCCCGAGGCTCCCCGGGTCGGATGGGGAAGAAACGACTCCCGCAGGTCCTGGTGCTCCTCACTGCTCGCCCTCAAAGGAGCGCTGGAGGAGGCTCCTGCAGCGGCTTCTGGTCGAGCCGAGGGTGCATTCCCGGGTGCGGGCGATTAAAAAAGCTCAGCTCGGCCCCGGTGTCCCCAGAATTCCCGTGCGTTCCCAGCGCTCTGATCTCCAAAGGCAGAGGACAGAGATGGAAGCGCTCGGGGACATGAAAAGGCCTTTCAGGGAAGGAGCTGAGCAGAGGAGAGCTGGCTAAAAGCAAGGTCAGGATGACCTGGGAATGGGTTTTCCCCGTTAAGTGGTGAGGAAGAGCCAGGGACATCAAATGTCCGTGGAAAACCCTTTCCTGCGGGAAGCCCTGACGTGTGCCACGGGCAGGGCAGGACTTTGTGGCCCTGCACAGGTGAGCCCAGAAGGTGATTCCCAAAATCAGCAGCTCACAAATCCATCAGGGACCGGTACACAAAGGAACGGACGGGATCCGTGGTTTGGGAAGCCTTAGAAGAGCTGCTGGGGCTGCAACCAGGGCAGCTGTAACTGCTGCCCTGCCCTGCTGATAAAATAAACCCTTCCCTGGCACTTCCCAGCTCCAGCTGGTGCCCCAGCCAAGAGCAGGATGCATCCTGGCTGTTCCCGGACCCCAGGGAGAGACGGAGGCGCAGACAGGACGGTGCTGAACGCTGCCGAGGCTGGGGTGGGGTGTCTCAGCCAGCAGGGAACAATGCACAGATATCTTGGATCAACACAGCTCCAAGCTCAGGAATAACCCCCGGGACTTCCAGGGAATGTGGAGCCTTCCTGCCTCTGCTCCCGTTCACGGGGAGGGCTCTGAGCCTCATTTTGTGTGAGATGCCACTTGCAGGTCACCCAAACTTCCTCTGGAGCCGCCGAGCGAGGCGAGGGAAAGGAGAGTTATCTCCTGCCACAGTAATTACTCCTTGTTTTTCCCAGATAATACTCCGGGAATTTGAATATGGCCATTTTTCCTGCTCCTGCTGCAGCTCTGAAGATTGTGCTGCTGTCATCTGTGAGTTCTTATCGCTTATCTCTGCTCTTTTATCTTTGCCACTCATTTCAATGTGTTTAAGGCTCTGTGCAGAGCCTGGTTTCTGCTCCGGGGAGCCTCTGCACAGCTCCCAGGGCTGTGGGCCCCTGATGGGTCTCAGCAGCCACTCCAAGGTGCCAAAACTCTGCCGTGAACCTGGACTGTGCTCCAAAACCTTCAGCAAGTTTTTATCCAATAGGAAATAGCCTCAATCCTTCCTTTCCGGGTTTTCCTGAGGTATTTGCTCTCCTGGCTCTGGAAGTCGAGCCTTGCACCAAGGCAAGCACTTGGCACTGCTGGACCTGGGCCTGGCACGTGGTGTCAGAGCTCTGGTGGCCCTGGGAGCTGGAAAATCAGGATTTTGAGGGGCAGGGGGGTCAGATTGGGGTGTTTGTAGGGCCAGAGGAGTGTTTGCAATGGCAGGAGAGAGAAAGGTGGGGCTGTGGGGGCTGGCAAAGGGGGCCAAGCCCACCTGAGACCCCCCAGGCAGCTGCAGCTCCAGAGGTGGCTCCAGCCCCCTTCCCTGCCCTCTCACACCTCCATCTCCTCACCCTGCACCTCCAAACCTCCGGATAAACAACGCCTTTACCCTCTGGAATTTGTTCTCCTTCCCTTTTTCTGTGGTCTGTGGTCAGGGCTGCCTGGGGGTCTCAGGTGGGAAATTCCCTGGGCTAAACCCCTTTCCCATCAGGAGATGCAGATCCAGCTCCACGCCAGGCTCTGCTCCCCCAGAGACATCCTGGATGTGTCTCCCAGAGCTCTGGGGGGGCTCTCCCAGCGCGGGCTCCCCGTGTCAGGTCGGATTTCTCTGTGGGGAGCCGGGAGCAGTTCCCGTGGCATGGGATCATTATCCACACGTCCCACTAACACACAAACCCTGCCTGGGCACGCCGGTTTCCCAGTGCTCCCAGTATCCCAGCGGGGCTGGGGGCTGCAGCCCACGCAGGGAAGGGATTGGAGCACACTTTGGTTTAGGAGCAGGGTGTTCCATCTCTCCCTCAAATTAAAACAATCTCCTGCGCATCCATCTCCTCCACCACGGGAGGCATTTCCCAGCCGCCATAACGGATTTGGAGCAGGGAACCAGGAGATAAAACAATTTACTAATTGGAAGTGGCACCAAACATTTTGCCTCTTGCCCTGGCTGTGATCTCGGGGGCAAGTGGCTGGCAGCTCTCCAGGAGACAGAGCCAAGGGACAGCGGCAGAGCCGAGGTGGCCGGGGTGCCACTCCGGGAGCCCCACCCCGCTGTGTCCCCAGCGCTCTGTCACCTTTAATTACACCCAGAGGTGCCCATCAAAGGCAGAGCCGGGTGCACGGCTGAGGAGGAGTGACAGGGCTGGTGCACAGGAATTTCACACAACAGCCCAGGCATTTTCTAGCTCAGTGACTCGTTTTCCCTGTTTTCTTG
>NC_031782.1:15907794-15922769 GCF_001522545.3 Parus major
CTCTGATCCCTGAATTCCCTGTGAGGATCCCTCTGATCCCTGAATTCCCAGTGGGGATCCCTCTGATCCCTGAATTCCCTGTGAGGATCACTCTGATCCCTGAATTCCCTGTGAGGATCTCTGTGATCCCTGAATTCCCTGTGAGGATCACTCTGATCCCTGTGAGAATTCTCAGAGAGGACCTGCACAGACCTCACCATTTGAAGAATTCCAACAGTGGCCTCCAGGCTGTTGCTCTGCAGGTCCAGGATCTACCTGGAAAAGCCATCTGTGCCCCATTTTCCAGACATTTCCAGGGACCTGCTCCAAAGGTGGAGCCCCAGAACTCATCCTGTGGGATCAGCTCAGGGAAGGGCAGGACAGGGATGAGCAGGAGAGGAAAGGATGGGTGGACAGCAGGGATGAGGTTGGAAAGCTCCATGGGACAAGGGGACACCTCCCAGTGCCTGCAGCAGCCAAGGCTGGAACGTGGGGGCAGCTCTTGGAAGTGCAGAGCAGGAGCACAGCCAGATCTGGACCTTGGAAGCATCCAAGCAATGGCACCAGAGGAATGGGCAGGGACTGATCCCAGGAATCCCCCCCTGGCACAGGAGCAGAACTTCTGCCCTGGGCAGTGAGCAGGTTGTGCAGAGAGGCTGTGCAGTGTCCCTCACTGGGGATATTCCAGATATTGCTGTGCCCTGAGCTCTGGGATGGCCCTGCTGGAGCAGGGAAGTGGCACCAGGCTGAGCCAGGCTGGGATCCCAGCATCCCGTGGTTTCCCACTCCCAGGTTAAACACCACAAAGACAGCAGCCGGGTCTGCGGCTCCGCCACATCTCTGCAAAACGGGCAGAGACCCCAAGGAACCCTCCGAGGTTTCTCTGCTCTGGTCCCCCACAGCACCGCGGTGAGTTCAGCACAATTCCGGCCATCCCCGGCTCCATCCCACGCCTTTGTGCCCGGCCCGTGCTCCAGAGCCACTCCCGGCTGGAAAAACGCTTGTCTTAAGTTGCCATCTAGGGGAGCACACAGAGGCAGAGGCTCCGAGGGAGGAGACGAAACCGAGCACACCAAAAGCCTCCAGGGGCTTTGTGCTTGGCGAGAACAGCGCCAAAGAATGGAAATAAAGCGATTTAAACCGCCCCCAGCGCGGCTCGGTGATGACAAACACACGTGAGGAGGCAGAGGGAGCCGAGGGTTTGTAAACTCCCAGAGATTCGAAGCTCCGGGCAGGGATTTCCCCCAGGAGAGGATTTAGGGTCCAGTCATGGGAAATACTTGGGTAATACGAGAAATCGCTCCGAGCTGTCTGCTGGGATTTGCCCCTTGGCTTGCAGGCTGCTGGTGCTGCTCGCACCCCAGCCCAGTTTCCCGGGAAAGCTTTTCCCAAATCTCCCCTGGCACGTTCAGCTGCCCCAGGATCAGCCAGGGCTCGCTCCGGGTTTCCACCCCTCGCTTTGGGGTGGCCAAAGGGGGACATCAGAAGGGGTCAGTGCGAGCTCTGCAGCCCGGGTTAAATCCAGAGCAGGATGGAAACAAATCCAGTGGGATTCAGGGAGGGGAAAACGCAGGGAAGGAGCAGAGGGCAGGGGAAGGGGGTGAGGGTGGGTGGGGGGCACTGCCGGTGGCACATCCCTGGTGGCACAGCTCCCCGCCTCTTTCCCCAGGATTTTTCCCAGGTCCCAGCTCCCTCAGCAGGGTGAGGACGTGGGATTTTTTTTTTCCCTGGAAAGCGCTGGCAGCTCCGCAGACAAAAGGTTCCCTCTATCTGCGTTTGTGCAGCGCTTATCGCGGCGGAGTCTCGCTGCTCGCAGCCCTTTCCTCCAGAAGGGCAGAGTGTTCCTATTGTTGTTACACAAATCGCTTCCCCTGCCAGTTCCTTCCCTTCCAGGCCACTGAGTGGAGCTTGGCTCGGCTCCCTCCGGACTAATTTGATGAGAGATAATTATCTTGTTAATATCATCTTATTTTCTTAAGTCCCAGCCTCCCTTTTATTAATTCTGTCAGTGGCGGGTTGTGTTGCTCTTAGGTCCGTGCCTTTTCAAAACACTCTAACAGGCACTTCTGGGAGAAAGTCGGGAGAAGAACAACTTCACTGGGAGAATGTAAATATTGACCTTTTTTTTTCACAATGGAGGTTTTTAATCGGCTCCTCCTCGCAGGGTTGGCCGCCGTGGGAACCCCTTGGCCCCCGCACCCGTGGATGCAGCGGGAGATGCTCGGATTCTGCCGCTCCCTTGGGAAGCAGGGGCAGGAATTCCACCTGGAGGGAGCGGGAGGTGCCCCTGGACACCCAAAACTGTGCCCTGTCCTTGTGTTGGATCTGCTGAATGAAGCTGGAAAGGGATGGAAAATGGGAAAGGAGTGTGGATGGGGGGTGGTTTGCAGGGAAAGGCTCCGTTCCCGGTATCCAAGGCAGTCTGGGATTGGGGATGTGGCTGACCCCAGCCTGTGCAGGGAACAAGGGTCCCACAAAACATTTCTGGGCTTTTCAGAGCTCTCTGTCCTTTCCAAGAACGTTTATGGCCGTTGTTACCATTCACAGTGGGATTGTGTTATCCCAAATAACCCCACACACGGCTCATCACCGAGCCACACCTGGAACTGCAGCCCCCAGAACCTGTCCTGTGCTTCCCAGCAGGAATGCCAGGCAGGATCCCCCTTCCCTGGCATCACATCTTCCTTCCCCGCACCCCTCAGCACCAAGGGAAGAGTTTGTGGGGCTGCAGGGGGATCCAGAGGATGCCCTGATCCTGCAGGATCCGCCAGCACTGCGCTGGGGCAGGGTGAGGGCACTCAGCTCCACAGGGATGAGGAGATTTTGGGATTTGGTGGGGGAAAAGAGCCATTTCAGCATCAGCTGAAGGGGAAGAGGAGTCTTCCTGCTCAGGGCAACTTGATGGAGGATTTTGTATGAGAGCTGCAATCTTTCTTCCAGCTCCACTCCAGATCCACACAGGGGTTTTTTTCCCCTTGGATCAGGGCCTGAATCCCTCTAAAGCAGAGCAGCAGTGGGAATGCAAGGTTGGAAGTGAAGTGTGTTCTCAAGCAATTTTCTGAATCAGGATGGGAACACAAACCTCTTCTCTTTGACTCGAGGGTTTGTTGGGTTTTTTTTTTGGTTTTGGTTTTGTTTTCTTTTTTCCTTTTCAATAACACAGATCTCAAACTCATTCCAGGCAGGGAAAATGAGGGGGTCGGGCTGCCTTCCTCTCAGCCAGGAGCAGAATTCCATTAAGCTGCTCCTGCCTGTTTGCAGGAAGGAGCTGTTTGCTCCCAGTTTGTGCTCATGCTGTGCCTGGAGCTGGAGCATCCAAGAACCTCCAAGAAACAATGAAATTTAATACCTGCAGCACACTCCAGAGCTGTGGATTCCCACTCATTTATCCCAGGGACAGAACTCATTCACTGGCAGGGCAGGGAAGTGTTTTCTGCAGTGGCAGATGGACTTCCAGCATCTAAACAAGGAGAATCCCGTTTTTTAGCTGATGTGGGGGGTCCTTTTAGAGTCCTACGTGGTCTGGGCTCACCCCACAGGCTCCACTGGGCAGAGAGAAGCTGATTAATTAGAAATAAAAGCATAAAAATGATTCAGGTCTTATTGGGAGAAGAAACAGAGTCTCTAATTTGGTCATCCCCGTGGAGAAGAAAGGGAAAGGGGGAAAGAGAGATGAAGGGAGCTACGGGGAGAGGATGGGTGAGAGAACAGAGTGAAAAGGGAAAAGGTGGAATTCCCCTGGGAAAGGCAGCCCGGCTGCTCCTCCTCTCCAGGCAGCTTTGAGGGAAGGTTTGTTCTCCTTGCATGCCAAGCACTGCCCTCCTGGGACACAGCTCAGCTCCAGCAGCTCCAGAGGCTCCGACCCAACGGGAAACGGGGGCTGCACCTGGATGAGGCCTAGAAAACAAGGATATGTGGATATATTATAGCAGCTTAATGCACATTTATTGCATTTATCAAGGTTTCATTGCTTGAGAAATCACAGTCCCTCTGTCCTCTGCTCAAATCTCCCTTTTTCCACCCAAAAAAGAACTCCTGAGAGCTCCAAAGTGAGGGATGGTGGCTCCAGACTGGCCAAGCATCCATCAGCTGCAGGCCCCTGCTCACCCCCACATTCCCAGAGATGCCCTGCAGGGAGATGAGGCTGCTCCTGCTCTCCCCATCCCACAGCAGGGATGCAGCTGGGATCGAGCAGGATTTGGCTGCTGCCACCAAGGCAAACACACCCTAAAAATATGGAGCAAAACCCATGAGGAGCAGGCAGGTTTCAAAGCAGCTCAGAGCCCAGCTGCCTGCAGGAGTGCAGCTCCTATTTTGGGTTTTTCCCTCATTTTCTGGCATGCAGCAAATGCTTGATTTACTGTCCCAGGCTGCAGCCAGCCCAGAAATGGGAATGTCTCACCTGCTCCCCTCCCAAAGCCTTCGCTCTGGGATCCTCAGGGTTCTGCATCCTGAAGGGCTTTATGAAGATTAAATGGATCCATTAGTGGGAGATACCCAGCTCGAGGCACCTGGTCCCTCTTTGGCTTTCTCTTTAGTGTTATTTGTGGGGTTTTCCTTTCTTTTTGGTGGGAAAATTTTCCTTAGGGGAGCTCGTGCATTCAGAGCAGAGCTCCCAGGAACTCCACAACCACTTCAGCAATTCCAGGCCTCAGCCAGATCCAGGAGATGAGGATCCTCTCTGAAATCAGCAGTGAAACATCCAGTGCTCAGGAATTCCTGCCTACAGCTGAGAGTGCTGTGGCAGGGATCCAGGGAAACAGGGTTTTCCATCCAGTCTTTTAAATCTTTCCCACAAAGATTCACCTCCTTTCCTAAAACTTTCCCAGTTTTCCCACAAAGATTCACCTCCTTTCCCAAAACCTTCCCAGTTTTCCCATGAATGGAAGGTCCTGCAAGATGAGCTCTGGCTGGCTCCACACCCATTCCCAGTGGGAATCTGGAAAAGAAAGGAAATTATGGAAAAATACAAACTCAGGGGGTGCAGATCGTTGCTGTTGCATTCAAAACAAGGCACTGAGAGTGAAATCTTCAATTTTTGTGGCTGCTGCTGTCTGTGGTCTTAAAAAGGGACGAAGGAAGGAAAATCCAACGGTGAAGCACCAGATTCACCCCCCGGCTCATCCGTGGGTTTCTCCATGTGCCACCCGGTGCTGGGGCGTTCCCAAGCCGGCCCGTGTGGATTCCCCACACTTCCCAGAGCCTCTCAGACACGGGGAGGGGGGTGGGATTCATTCCTGGCCATTTGTCACCCGGGCAGCTCGGCAGATCAAAGAGCACCGGGTGGGTCTCCGGTGCCACCATCGGGAACACTCAGCGCTACATCCCCGATAACTCCTGCATGTTCCAGCTCCCCAGGCGGGGCATCCATCATTTTCCTGTTGGTTATCATTTTCCATCATGCCTCTCCTGTGCATTTTTAATTGGTTAATTACTTTATTCATATACTAAGCACACCCTCAAGCCGCAATTATTATCGGCGTTAAGTGCTCCGCTCGTGCCATACATCTTTCCTGGCCCACACTTTCCTCCCTGTGCGATACCTGCAGCTTCCTCAGCCTCGATCCGGCCCTCCTCTCATTAGTTCATTATCTCTACCTGCTCATTAGCCCCGCTCCCCAGCCCCTCGTTATTGCCGCCGCAATTACAGCCCCGCCGCCGCTCCCTCGCAGCATTCCCGATCCAGCAGGGCGCAGGAATTCCAGCTAATTCCCCTCCTGGGCCCTTCCCGCTGCTCACGAGGTGTTTGTTCACACCTCACCCCGGGGACTGTGCGCTCTGGCTCCGTTTAAAAACCCCGCCTGCGGCCCGGGGAACAAATCCGGCTCTGCTCATCCCTGGGAAGGGATTGGAAGCGCTGCTTGCTCCCCAGGAACCGGGAGCCTTCAGCTGGAGGGAGGATCCACAGGCAGGATGGGCAAGGGCTTGGGACCAATCCAGACTGGAGCAGCTCTGGGGGAAGGATTTGGGGAATTGGTGGGAAAGAGCTGGACCTGCCCCAGCACCCAGAACCCCCAGCCTGGGGCTGGTCCCGCAGCAGGGAGGGGGATTCTGCCCCTGTGCTCAGGTGAGACCCCACCTGCAGAGCTGCCCCAGCCCCGGGCCCAGCACAGGGAGCACCTGGAGCTGCTGGAGCCAGGCCAGAGGAGGCTCCAGGATGAGCAGAGGGATGGAGCAGCTCTGCTGGGAGGAAAGGCTGCCACAGCTGGCAATGTTCACCTGCACAGGAGGAGCAGTGCTGGAGTGGTGAGCCTGCCCCTGCTCGTGGATTTGGGCTGCAAGAATGGAGTCAAACTCCCCCAGAGACCCCTGAACACTTCTTGGAGGGGCTTTTCCAATATTCCCATCCTGTTTCCCCCTTCCTGGAAATCTCCCATCAGAGCAAGGCACCAAAATGTGCCCCCAGGCTTGCTCCCCTCACCTGCAGGACACATCCCAGAGAGATTTTTGCTTTGCCCATCCCACTTTTCCTGCTGGGAGCTCAGCCCCCGCTTCCCATGGGTTCATGTCCCCAAACCAAACCTTGTGTCAGAAACGAGGTCAGCTGGAGCATGGACAGAGGTGCCCTGCCCTTTCCCATGGCTCTGTGATCCCGAAATACCACGATCCCCACCCAGCTGGGAGAGCAGGCTCCCACACAGGGGCACTTTGTGTATTTAAAGCTCTGCCTGTGCTGTAATTCCATGTGCAATATTAATTATCCAGCTCCACTGTTGCCATGACACTCCTTAAAGCCATCAAAGCCATCACGAGCACATCCTACCTCCACCCCACCCTCCTGCTCGCTCCTGGACCCCAGCCCAAGCCCCAGGGCCACTGGTCCTGCCCCTCTGCCCAGCACCAAAGCCACATTTGGACTTTTGGAAGTTGTGTCTAATTCTCAAGCTGTGTTCCAAGAAGTGCCCGACTCCAAACGTGCCCATTTTTAGGTCAAACTGCAGAATTACTGTTTCCTTAGCACAACATTGCCCTATCTTTAGAAGCTAAAAGGGATGTTTAGAGTTAGGAGAAAGGAAGAAAGAAATGGAGGGGGTGGGGTGAATAAACACATCCCGAGCCCTGGAAAAGACACAAATATGAGATCAAAAGGGAGTGAGCCAAATTCTGAATAACCTGATGTCTGCAGCATTTACATCCCTCGGAGCTGGCACCTGCGAACCCCCACAGGCAGTGACAGAACAGAACCGGGAGCTTCCCCCTCCTACCCCCAGCACAGCCCAAATACTGCAGGAAAGCCTTTTACACCTCCCAAAACTGCCAGGAGGTCAATTCTGTCTCACCTGCAGCGAGGCTTAGGGCAAGAGAAATCAGGATTTGTGCTGGGGAAAGCTTTTCCCAGAAATCCAGAGGGATTTTTCCCTGCTGGGTCCCCTGCAGGGTGTGGGGCTCTCGTTTGTGGGGTCTGTGCTCAGTCCAGGGCACAGCAGCACCTCCAGGGCTGGATTTGGCCCTAAAGTGCTCCCAAAAAAGTGCTCATGAGATGAGTGGGATGGGGCAGCTCTGCCATGAGGAAAAGCTGGGAGAGCTGGGATCTCTCAGCCTGAAGATTTGGGGAGAGCTCATGGTGGCCTTCCAGGAGCTGAAGGAACCAACAGGACACGTGGAGAGAGATGATTTACAAGGACCAGGACAGGGAGGAATGGCTTCACTGCCAGAGCATGAGTTTAGATGGAATATTAGGGGAAAAAACCCTCCCTGTGACTTTTTACATGGACACAATGCCAGGACAAGGGGCAACAGTTTTAAAGTAAAAGAGGAGAGATTTAGATGGGATATTGGAAGGAATTGTTCCCTGGCAGGGTGGGCAGGCCCTGGCACAGGGTGCCCAGAGCAGCTGGGGCTGCCCCTGGATCCCTGGCAGTGCCCAAGGCCAGGCTGGACAGGGCTTGGAGCAGCCTGGGATGGTGGGACCTGTCCTTGCTCCTGGCCAGGAGTGAAAGAACTTCCTAAATCTCTCCTCTTTCGTTTCAAACTGTCCCCCCTTGTTAAAGCTGAGCTGCTGTCCCTGAGGGCTGAGCCTTTTCCTCAATTCCCTGGAGTTTTCCCTTTCCTGCCCTCCTGCACCAGCCCCAGCTGGGAGCAGGGAGATGGGAGCAGGGCTGGGATTTCTGCTGCTGCCAACGCTCCCACCCAGAGCAGCTGGCACCCTGCTCCCCGTGCCAGGGGCTGCGCTGGGAACCAGCTCCTGCCTGCAGGCAGCTCCCAGCCCTGCTCATGCAATCAGTGCCAGGAGCCAGGCAGGATTTGTCCCGATATTATTGGTGATAACGGAGCCTCCTGTGTGAGAGGCAAGTCCATTTCCAATCCATCTGTATCTATATCTAAAAAAGCCTTCATTTTCCCCCGTGCCGCCGCAGATTCCCGGGATAAATTGCTGCCATAGCTTAGCTCCCGACTCCATTACATCCCATTCAAATCCCCTTCATTATCACAAGGAGCAACGTGACACCAAAAGCTTGTCTCGGGGAATTTATGGCACGGTGGAGACTCTTAGATCCACTCAACCCCATTAAAACCTTCTCCCCTATAAAACATACACCTTGTTAGGCACCTCAGCAGCAGCTTCCCTGGGAAGGAGCACATCCCAAGGACTGAATCCCAGCTCCTCCTGGCTTTGCTGGTGCAGAGAGCTTTGTGCAGCCGTCCTTTATTCCCAGTTTGCTCGCCCAGGCAGGATAAAAGCAAACACACCCCACTGGCCAAAGCCAGGCTTTTATTCAGGTCTCTCCCCGCCACAAAGCCTGGAAAAAGGGATTTGGTGTGGAACTGTTGTGAAATCAGTGTTTGGGTTTGTTTAGAGGCATTGAATTAAAACAAATTTATTCTCAAAATCTCTTTAAAAAAAAAAACGTGACCTGGGATTCCAGCAACGCGTGCTGAGCCCTTTTTCCAAGCTGCTCCCTGCTCACAGACGTGCTCAGCCGTCACTTCAGAGAGGAATTTCTGTTCCCATCACAGTTCCCGCTGTTCCTGCTGGAGCTGGGGAAGCAGGAGAAGAGGGGAGGGATGAGGAGGTGCTGGGGAAGGACCCGCCAAGGCCTCCCTGCCCTCTCCCACCTCCATCCCCTCCCCACATCCCACCCTCCCTGCAGCTGGCTCAGCCTCATCCCACACCTGAGCAGCCCAGGGGGTGTTCCTGGGGCAGACAGCCCTTCCCAGCTGGGAAGAGCTGGAATATCTCATCCCTAAGGAAGCAATTCTGCTTTTCTCCCACGTTTTCACCCCTTTTCACCTCGCAGCTTTCCCCCAGCTCCAGGCTGTGCCCTTCAGGAGTGCAGGTGGCAGCTCTCACCTGCTCCAGTTATTTTGGGTAAATCTGTTTGTGTTTCCCTCTTTTTGCCCCTCATTTAATCCCATCTCCCTATTGCTTGCTGGGCTGGATTTTGTAAATCCAACTAAAACCAATATTGGAGCCTGCAGCCACTCCTGCTGTGTCACCTCTGTGTCACCTCTGTGTCGCTGCTGAGCCCTCGCAGGGGTGGCTTTGTCCCTTCCCTGTCCTGGGAGCGCTCCAGCTCCTGCCAGCATCCCAAACCAGCCCTGGCAGCAGGGACAGTCCCCTCTGTGGGGTCAAACTCGGCCCTGCTGTGATCCCAAAGATCCCTTGGTGCCCCTGGGCTGTGCAGGACCCAGCACATCCCTGCTCTCCCTGGGGGATCGGAGTAACTCTGCTTTGGGATGAGCGGGTTGGTGCCAGCAGAGCAAAGAAGGAAAGTGAAATCCCAGATAAAAAGCTGAACAGGGAGAAGCAGGAGATCTGTCTGGATCACACAGACATTCCTGGGACCGGAGAATCCCGGAGCCATTCCATGCAGTGGAGTAAGCTGTGAGCACCTCGAGGTAACTCAGATGTGGTCAGGTGGCTCCTGAAGCCAGGGAGATCAGGATGATCCCACATTGCCATGCAGGAGGTCGGGGACCATTCCAAATTCAGGAGCTCTGTCCTCTTTGATCCCCAAGGCCAGAGACTTTTCCCAGCTCCTTCCCATGCCCATCCCACAATTCCCATCTGGTTGGGACAGCTCCTTTCAAAACACATCCAACTTCAAGGGAAAACTCCAAGCGCGGGAGGATCACCCACCTCCTCCACAGCTTGTTTGTGACTAATTCTCTTCCCTGCTGGAATGTGTCTCCTTTTCAGGTGGAATTTGTCTAATTTCAGCTTCCAGCCACCACATCTTGTTACACCTTTGATCGCCAGATTAAAGAGCTCTCGAGTCTCAAATAAATTCTCTTCTGCTGGGGACTCCCAGCCTTGTGCCAAGCAAGGATTCAAAGTGTTTTTCATTAAGCCTTTCATTAGAAAAGCAGGTGTTTGGCTTGGTGTCTTTTTAAAATTTCATTGACTTTCATGCCTCTTTCCTGGATTCTTTCCATGTTTTCATTAAGTGTGACCCTGGAACTGGACACTGAGCGCACCCATAAAGCAACATTAAAGTCTCCTTAAAGCAACTCGTGGTCCCACAGAACTGAGAAGTTCTTTTCTTTAGCAACTTCCAGTTCAGAAGGCCCCACCTTCTTCCCTACATTTCCCTAATCCACATTCAGCAGTGTGTGGATGTCTTTGTTCCTGGAAGTGTGGATCTTCATTGCATTGACCCAAAATCCAGGCTCCTGGAACAAATTCAGCCTCCAAGTGATTCACACTAACCCTGCCACGTTTATCTTCCTGCTGGGCTTTGTATCCTCTCGAATTCTTATCTCTCCAGACTGTGCACTCCCCTCCAGGTCACGGATAAATACTCTTGGGTCTCCTCAGGAAAACCTGGCACTGATCTGGTAATTTGGCCTGGAAACTGCTGAGGATGATCCTCCCAGCCCTGAGGGACAGAGAATTCCCTACATCCCAACAGCACCTTTGGAATCTCACACCATCAGCCCTTTCACCTGCCAGGACATCCCCCAGCCTGGACAAAGAGCAGAGGAGGGAATGGGAAGCAGAGCTGGAACAGGTGGAACGATGGATGCGAGTCCTGCTCCAGGCTGTGGACCTGGAAATTGCTCCCAGGTTCTGTGGGACAGCTGCAGGGTTTAATCACAACCCAGGAGAAGGGGGAGGCTCCAAGGCAGGGCAGGAGGGGCAGACAAAGGAGGGCTGATGAGTTTGGCTGGAAAAGAACCAGCTCCATGAGAGTCAGCTTTTCCAGGTTAAATGGGAATGCAAAGCTGGGCAGAGAGTTGTGCCCAGGGGAGGAAGAGGATGGTGAGGAGCACCAGCCCCACACAGGGTTGGGTATCCAGGGGTTCTGTGTGCAGCCAGCAGCTGGGCAGGGACCTCCAGGGCAGCTCCAGAAGAGGGAAATCCCAAGAGTGGAGAATGAAATCTCTCCTTTAAGACAACCAGGAAACCTCTGTGCTTCTGGAAGTCCTCCCATCTATTTGGTGTCACATTTTGGGATCCCTCCAGCATGGCAAGATGGAAAATGATTCCTCTGGAAAATTCCTCCTTAATGACTTCTGCTGCTAAAAGAGCAGCTGAACAGATCTTGTTGCAGCAGCAGAAATAAAATGCAGCAGCCCTGGAGAACCACTGAAACCTCGTGGGGTTATGGAGAAGGTGGAGAAAAGCTCCTCTGGAAGTTCTCAGCAAAGTTCAGGAGGCAGCAGGCACAAACACAAGGGCAATGCCATAAAGCACGAGGAGAAGGTTCTTCCCATGGGGCAGGTCAAGCACCAACAGCCCAAAGAAGTGGGGGAATCTTCATCCTTTGAGATCTTCATCCTTCATATCCTTCAAGATCCTCATCTTTCATTCTTCAAGACCTTCATCCTTCAAGATCTTCATCCTCCGTCTTTCAAGATCTTCATTCTTCATCCTTTGATGTCTTCATCCCTCAAGTCTTCACCTTCCATCCCTCAAGATCTTCATCCTTCATCCTTTGATATCCTCATCCTCCATCCCTCAAGACCTTCACCCTCCATCCCTCAAGATCTTCATCCTTCATCCCTGGATATCTTCATCCTTCATCCTTCATTCCTCAAGATCTTCGTCCTCCAAAGTCCAACAGCAATGCCCTGAGCAGCCTGAGCTGAGCTTGAATCTGGCCCTGCTTGGAGCAGAAAACAGAACTGGAGACCTCCTGAGGGCTCCAGAATTTTCTGATTCCCCAGCAGTTCCAGGAGCAGTTTTTCCAGCAGTTTTGGAGCAGTGGCACCATGCAGACCAAGAGTGCAAGCTGGATTTCTCTGGATATTCATTACATATTCCATCAGGAATATTGAGATCCTGTGCCTCCACAGAAAACAGACTGAAGGAAGAACTCCAAACCATTCTGACTCCACTCGCTTCTCCAGTGCCTCCAAACTGGGTGCTCTGCAGTTTTAAAACTCATTCAAAAATGCAAACGCCAAATTTGAGGCAGAAATTTTGTATTTGTGGGTGAAAAATTCTAACCTCCAAGTTTTTTGTTTCTTTTTTTTTTTCCTTCACTCAGTCTTTTTGCCACTCCAAACCTCCCATCCAAAGGTCACCTCAGCACTGCCCAGAGCAGCTGGAGCAGCTCGGCTGCCCTCAGGAAGTGCAGGAAGGAGCCTTGCAACAAAATCCTGGAGCTCCAGAAGCTGGAGATCTCCCTGGAATGGCTGCTGGGGAAGAAAGTTAATTTGTCATTGTTCTACTCCAGTGTCTGCAGCCCTTTAGGTGAAAATGAGCATTTCAAGTCATCCCCCCAGACAAAGCTCGTTCCTGATTCCAAAGCGTTCCTGCAATGTAAAGATTAAAACAATAACATTTTAAGCCTGGAAGCTCCAAATGGGAAGGAGCAGTGCAGGGAGGCTCGGCAGCAGCGCCGGAAGCCCTGCTAATGACGGCAGTAAATTGGATCAGAAGGATTTGCTCATTTTGGGAAGAGAGATGGAATAGCTGGGGCTATTCTCACTGGCTCTAAACTCATTACATTGTTTACACTGCACCTTCCTGCTCCACGCTGGAAATCGGACCTTGCCTGGGATATTCCAGACAGGAGGAGCAGGGAAAAGTCAAAGATTCACGGTGATGTCTGATTCCTGCCGTGGTTTGTTTGGGGTTTGTTGGGAAAATCCTGGGTGCAGAGAAGGATGTTGGGATGGTCAGTGCTGTGGGACAGAGCTGGGACAAAGGCTGATGGGCAAAAGGAGGGGAAAGGAGTGTTGGATGTGTGATGTCATGGGGAGAGAAAATCCCAGGATCACTGAGGTTGGAAAAGCCTCTCAGCCCACGGAGTCCCAGCTGTGCCCCATCCCCACCCTGTCCCCAGCCCAGAGCACTCAGTGCCACCTCCAGCCCCTCCTGGGACACCTCCAGGGATGGGCACTGCAAACCTCCCTGGGCAGTTCCAATCCCTGAGCTCCCTTTCCATGGGGAAATTCCTGCTGCTGTCCACCCTGAGCCTCCCCTGGCCCAGCCTGAGGCCTGAGCTCTCCTCCTGTCCCTGTTCCCTGGCAGCAGAGCCCGACCCCCCCCCGGCTGTCCCCTCCTGCCAGGGACTTGTGCAGAGCCAGAAGGGTCCCCTGAGCCTCCTTTTCTCCAGGCTGAGCCCCTTCCCAGCTCCCTCAGCCCCTCCTGGGGCTCCAGGCCCTTCCAGAAGGTGCCAAGGACTGGGTGACAGCAAGGTGCCTGCTGGATGGGGCCTGGCACCAGCTCTCCTGGAACCTGCTGGACCATGGACCCCACCCAGGGCACCTGAGGGCTGAAGGGAGGCTCCAGGTGGCCTCAGGGACAGGGAGAGCTCTGGTCCTGCAGAGAGCGAGCGAGACCAGGGAGTGACACCAGGCTGTGCCACATCCCACATCGTGGACACCAGCCAGGCCAGCTCGGAGCCTGGCAGGGAGCTCTCCCTGCACAGCAGCACCTGGAATCCTTATCTGCTTCCCTCAGCCTCCAGCTTGGTGCTCTCCCAGCACATCTCCCGCTCCCCATTCCTCATCCCGCAGGGAGGTGGGAGGCGCCCGTTCATCTCCAGCAGGACTCCCCCTCCTCTGTCACACCGCATTTCTGCCACCCTTTTGTCCAAACCTGCATGCCTGGGCAGCAATTTGGTGGCTTTCCAGCACTTGGAAATGTTTCTTGTGGCCCTGCAGGTGCTCAAAAGACGTGGATGTCAGCAGTTTTCCATGGATGTGTGCAGTTTTCCATGGATGACAGGAGTTCTCCATGGATGTGAGCAGTTTTCCATGGATGTGTGCAGTTTTCCATGGATGTGAGGAGTTTTCCATGGATGTTTGAAGTCACTCTCCTCCTGCTGGGTCCTCCCAGTGCTCCCAGCTCCAGTGGCCCAGTCCAGCTCGGTGACTCCTGAAGAGCGTAAGCTCAGCAGGGCCAGTCTGCTCCCAGGGAAGGAAAAGGTGTTCCCTGGATTTTGTGCCACCAAGAGAAGACATTCCCACCTCCTTCCCCACTGCCTGTCAGGAACAAAGACCCCTGGAGGAAGGGGAATGGGATATCCTGAGTGACCTGGATGAGCTGGAGAGGCTCTCCCTCCATCCCTCGGGCACCCCCTGCTCCTGGAGCAGCTCCTTTGGCCAACACGTGGCTGCAGCTGCAGCTCTGAGCCCCCCACGCTGATAAATTCCATATTTCCCTGCTCCAAGCCCACGTTTCTCATCCCTGCCAGGCTTTCCTCAGGGTCGTGCTTGGGAGGGAAGATTTGCTCCCAGCCTCTGGCAGGGCCATATAACAAAACCAGCCTGCAAGGTTCCTTACTCATCTCATTATGTGCACAGAGACCCTGGGCAGGAAAAGATAAAGCAAAATAAGAGAAAATTATTGCATCCCTTAAATCGGAATAAAACATCTCCACCCAATTATCTGCAGGGTGGAAAGACGTATCAGGAGGTACCACAGATCTCCCATCCCAAAAAGGCCACACGACCCTGGCACTTTTCCCACCACAACTGAGCCAAATATTGCAAGACAAGGAGGAAAAAGAAATCCTGTCACAAGCATCAACGTCTGCTGAGATTTCCAGGATTTTCCCAGATTCCTGCTCCATCTAAAGCATTTGTGAGCAGTGCTGGGA
>NC_031782.1:15923071-15927696 GCF_001522545.3 Parus major
GGTTGATCCCTGGTGCTCCCTGTTTGCAATTCCCAGTGGCTCCCAAGCAAGAATTGTGCTGTTTAATTTTGCCAGACTTCCAGTTTACTCTGAAGTACCCAGTGGCACCAGTAAGGTTGAGGACCAGCCCAGTGGTGGCATTTAAAGAGCCCCGGGGGTGGTGGCAGTGGCCGTGGCGCACAGGTGACGTTTCCAGCGAGGGGCGTGTGCCTCAGTTTCCCCCAGCTGGCTGGGCTGTCGGCTCCTGCTCCCAGGGCAGCAGTTAAGGGGATCATGTTCGTACACGGAGCTGAATTCCAGTGGCTGTGCCCGTGTAAGTGCTGAGTGCTATTAACAACCAACAGCAGCTCCCCTTCCTGCCTTTGCCTCGGGCCATTCCAGCCCAGTGAAGCGTCACCGGCAGCGCTACCCGGCAATGCAAACCTCGGGATACGCTGGAAACCTGGAGCTGGGACCTGGAGAAGTGCCTGGCTTTATCCAGGCTGATGGTGCAGGAGCTCAGGCTGGCCGGGAGGTGGGAGAGACACCTGAAGGAGACGGGAACATCCCCTGGAAGGTGGGACAGGCACGAGTGGAATGTGGAGACACCGAAGGGTGGAGGGAACATTCCCCCCATGAAATTGGGACAGGCAGGGGTGGTAGATGCAGCCAGGCTGGGTTGGGGAGGATGTGGAACACGTTGTTTTATTGGTGGTTGTTTTATTCCTGCCCCAAAGCTGTGCCAGATCCCCAGCCCTGAGTGGGCTGTGCCATCCCAGCCTCTCCCTCATCACCATCCCCATTCCCATCCTTCCTCCCAGAGCTGGATCCTGCCTGGAGACAGATGATGTGCTGGGCAGCAGCAGCAAAGTTTATTAAGTTGGGGTGGGAAGCTCTGGCAGGCTGGGTTCACAATTAGGCTCCCAAAGGCAAGATCATAAAGCATCCAGACACTTGGGATACAGGGCTGATTACCAGCATCCTTCATCATTAAATATTAACACCCAGGCTGCTTAAAGGCCAGTGAAAGAATTATAGAATTTAATACCTATCACGCTCTATCAATAGGCCGGGAGAAATATGGGCCTTGCGCCTGTGTGGGGTGTTTTTTTTCAGGCTTCAGAGTAAACTGGAAGTCTGGCAAAATTAAACAGCACAATTCTTGCTTGGGAGCCACTGGGAATTGCAAACAGGGAGCACCAGGGATCAACCATGTTTGATATGCTGGGGGAGCGAGCTCATTAAAACCCAGGCGCTGGGACCAGAAGGAGAGGAAATTAAAGCATAATTTAAGAAAAGAAACCCAACTAGGGAGCGTGGCTGCAGCCCCCGGCGCTCCCCGGTGTGCCTGGCTGCTCCAGCGACCCCAGGACTGCTGGGATGGGCTGAAAGAGGGCTTGTATCAACTCCCAAAAAGCCCTGCCCGTGCTCCCAGTGCTCCCAACCAGATGCAGACTGGTGGGATGGGCTAAAGGAGGGTTTGTCCCCAGCCCTACAAAGCCCTGACTGTGCTGGGACAGAGCCATCCATGAAATCCTTCCCAGTGGCCACGTTCCCCTTTTCCTGCCCATGCAGGTGGGCTGTGATGGCCAGGGTGTGACTGCAGCTTCCCAGCACTGCTCACAAATGCTTTAGATGGAGCAGGAATCTGGGAAAATCCTGGAAATCTCAGCAGACGTTGATGCTTGTGACAGGATTTCTTTTTCCTCCTTGTCTTGCAATATTTGGCTCAGTTGTGGTGGGAAAAGTGTCTGGGTTGTGTGGGAGTGTCCCATGAGTGGCAAAGGCAGTGTCCCAAAAGTTCCAAACCCATCCCAGAGCTCCAAACCCACCATTCCCAGTTTCAAACTCACCATCCCAGAGCTCCAAACCCATCCCAGAGCTCCAAACCCACCATTCCCAATTTCAAACCCACCATCCCCAAAGATCCAAATCCACCATCCCAAAGGACTGAAATACGACTCAGAAAGTGCAAAATTCCTTCAGTTGCAAAGGAAAATCCATGGCCCCATTGGAGCCGTGGCCATCCAGCTGTTCCTGGGATCTCACTGCTCTCTCCAGGGAGACTCCTGGGCTGCTTTGGAGCCAAGTCTGACCCCACAACACAAACCAGAGCAGCTCAGTGAACCCTGAGCATGGCCAGGCTGGGATTTTCTATGCTTTTCCATGCTTTTCCATGCTTTTCCATGCTTTTCCACACTTTCTGCATGCACACACCTGGAAATAAGAGCACTTGAGCTGTCCGAGCCCGGGGCTGATGGAGACAGGAGCGGTGCCACCTGCGTGGGACACAGAGCCCGGCAAAGGGCTCGGGCACAGGGTGTTCATGTGGAAAAGCGCAGGAATCTGCAGCCAGGTCTCCTTGATTCCTGCAGGAACCTCTCCCCTGCCCTCCTTTTCACGCCACCGCTGTCACCTCCGCTTTTCCCTGTCTCCTCCTGACTCCTTGGCCGCGGGGCTCGGTGGCACCACTGCCCTGCCCCCGCCGCTGCTGCCGCAGCCCCCGGGGCTCCCCGCTCCCCATCCCACCCCAAAGCAGGGAACGAACCTCTTCCAGAGCCAGCCAGGCAAATCCAGACGTGCCCAGCTCTGGGGAGGCTGATTGAAATAACTAATTAGGTTCTCACAGCCGTTCGCTGCGCGAGAATAAGAGCGGATCCTGCTCTGTATTTCCTAATGAATCCCGCTCAGTGCTTCCTAATGATTTGGTTAAGGGAATTTGCGCTGTCTCCAGGCTGTGGAGCCCATGCAGCCCAGCCCAGCTGCTGGGGAAGCTTTGGATGCTCTCCCAAATTTACCTTTCCCTGCTGCCATGCAGGATTTTTTAACGTTTCCCATCACGGCAGCGCCAATTCCATCTCCTGGTGCCATTCCAAACAATCCCCTTTTCCCTGTTTGTTCTATTTAGATGTTCACAGATGGTTATCAATTTTTTCCCTCTTT
This sequence comes from Parus major, assembly GCF_001522545.3. Taxonomy (NCBI): domain Eukaryota; kingdom Metazoa; phylum Chordata; class Aves; order Passeriformes; family Paridae; genus Parus; species Parus major. The sequence continues at coordinate 15,925,994 of NC_031782.1, forward strand.
TTTGAGCATCTCTGAGGGAATTTCTGTCAGGCAGATCTCCTCTTCCCCAGCCCAGCACAAACCGAGGCCGGAGCTCTGCGCTCACGTCCCACATTCCCACTCCCCACGAGTGCTCTGATCCCACAAAAACTGATGGATCCAACACCTGCCCTGCTGCAGGAAGTTCTCCCGAGCTCAGGAGAGCTGCCTGTCAGTAACAGCATTGCTGGGGAGGAGTCTGAGGCAGATTGGGATGAAATCATCTCTTTTAATTGTTATTTTCAAAGCCAGCGGTTTTTCTTTCTAAATTCAATTGTTTATTCCTTCTCGCTCCATTATCTCTTAGCTGGGGGGAGATTGAGGGTTTTTCTCCCTGGCTGTTATTTTCCAGTGGCTCAGGTCATCCTAACTTATGGGAGTTGCTAAAATCATGTTTCTTTCTGCAGCTCCATTTTAATTCCCACCCTTGACTTTCCCCAGTGTTTTATTCTCCTCCAGTGCACGTCTCTTTCCCCAGGGAATTGCCAGCGTGGCAATAAATCACTGCTAATTCTCCTCCCTGCTCCTCACACCTCTTCTTTAAACAAATTTAATTTTTCACACATTCATTTCTGCACTGTTTATGTGGAGCACTTTGGGTTTTAAAATATTTGGGGCTTTTTTTATCCCAGTCGTGCCATTTTTCCCACTTGGAATGAAGCATCCCAAGGACTTTAAGTTGACATTGCTTTCACCCCCCTCCCTGCTCTATTGAAGTGGTTTTCTTTGAGCTGCTCTCACAAAATACCCCTTTTTTATTTTCCTGCACACCCCTGGCTGCACCAATACCTTCCACAACTCCTCTGGTCGCTATTATTTTCCTACAAGCCTTAAGAAATTCCAAGTCACCTCCTGCTATTCCATTTTGAGTGGAAGTTTTGTCATCCTCAGCTCCTCGAGTGCCAGCACTGAAGCCCCACTGTCCAGAGCTTTTCTCCCTGCATCTCTCACTCACGGCAGGTCTCTGCTGTGAATCAATTATTGGGATTTTAAAGATTCCTCTGGGAGCTGTGGCTCTCCTGGATTTTAATATCCCACCCAGGACAACGTTCCCATTAGTTTTATTACTTCTACCACTCTGAGTAATTTACTACAGGCAGAATGAGTGGCTCCACACAGGTCTGGCACATCCCTGCTCCAAGCTCTTTATTCCAAGGTATCCAAAGCAGACAAAAATTGCACACTGCATGCTGGAACACCAGGTTGGATATCAGGAAATGTTTCTTCACTGGAAGAATGTTAAAACTTTGGAATGGGCTGCCCAGGCCAGTGAAGGGCAGGGGTTGGGTCACAATCCTGGGAAATGTTGGCCAAAAAATGAGTAGAGGTGGGGTTTTTGTGATGGATTTGTGGGCACATGAAAGGATGGACTTGGTGATCTTGGAGGGTTTTGCCAACTTTAATGATTCCATGATTGGGAAGAGCATTCCCATCAGGTCAGGGCGAGCTCCTGTCCCTGTGCCCAGCCCTGGGGACACCTCTGGAGTGCTGTGTCCAGCTCTGGATGCTCAGCACAGCAGGGACAGGAGCTGCTGGAGCTCAGGAAGGGCCTGGTGCATCTCTGTGCCCAGGAGAGGCTGAGGGAGCTGGGGCTGCTCAGCCTGGAGAGGAACCCCAGCTGAGAGGGGCCCTCAGCCCTGGCTGTCCCTGGGTGTCCCTGGGTGTCCCTGGGTGTCCCTGGGTGT
>NC_031782.1:15927875-15934028 GCF_001522545.3 Parus major
CTGGGTGTTCCTGGGTGCAGGGAGGGTCAGAACTTCTGCCCTGGGCAGTGAGCAGGTTGTGCAGAGAGGCTGTGCAGTGTCCCTCGCTGGGGATATTCCAGATATTGCTGTGCCCTGAGCTCTGGGATGGCCCTGCTGGAGCAGGGAGGTGGCACCAGCTGAGCCCCTCCCAACCTGAACCTCCCAAAATGGATTTCAAGGAATGAAGGAATTCCTGATGCTCCCAGCTCAGTTCTTGTGTCTCATCCTCCAGCCCTGGTGAATGAAAGCTCTGGGCAGCATTTGGGCACCTTAAAACATTCAGAGTCACCCCAAATTGTCCTGTTGTGGTGAAGACATCCAAGGAAACGCTCCAAGTGGGATAATTTAAAAGCAGCAGAGCAAGGCAGACTTGTACTGGCTTGAGACTCTCCCAAAAATCCTCAGCAGGAATTGGGGAAAATCCGGCTCGGAACAATCCGGTGCTGCCGTATCTCCCGGCAACACTCCCCAAAAACGAGGGCCCAAGGTGAAGAGATGCCAAAGGAGAAATTCCAGAAAGGGTCCTTCCATTTCTACAAGGGAAAAAATAAATATATGCAGTCAAAGATTAAATGCCAGCTTGAAGAGGCATTCAGCCACACTTCAAGGAACAGCTCCAATATAGAAAACAAGAAAAGAACATTTCTGAGAACTTCAATTAAGTACAAGGTAACTTGGAATCATTCCCATCCGTTCCTTAAATTTTCCAGACTATCTTTTCTCCTTTAATTTACTCACGGCTCTCAGAAAGGCTTTGCTACATCAAAGATACTTTTTGTCTCCTTTGTTCAAATGGATAAATTTGCCTACAAAAATTAGAAATATCATCAACAGTGGAAAATAATTTATTTGTAAAAGGAACTAACTTTTGTTTGAACTAGAGCTGGGAATTGAGATAATGTCTATGAATATGTGGAATGAATAGATGGAAGTATCTGAATTTATGGAAATACATGAATTCTCCTTTGCTGATAGAAAATTACAGTCAGGGCCCATCGCAAGGCAAATTAATATTCAACATAATCTCATTCCCACACAGGAGCCCAAAGAGACAATTGATCTTGTTTGCACTGAAATCAATGGAAAAACTCCCAGAGTTTGGCTTCCAAGGAGGAGCAGAGCCAGCAGGACACCTGAGCTGCTGCACATCCACACCTTCCCAGCAGCCCGAAAGCTCCGGAACCTCTGGGGCTGGATTGGAATGGACGATCCCACGCCAGGTCCAGTTTTTTCCGCTCTCAGTCACTCTCACAAAGCTCCGTGGGAGCAGCAGGAATTGTGTGCCTGCCTGTGTTTTCCAGGCCTTCAATCCCCCTCTCAGGGAAGATGTTTTCCTTCCTCAAGGCTGCCGGGAGAGGCTCAGCCCTGGCAGGAGCAGTATTGGCCCTACCAGACCTTATTTTTCATTTCTCTTCCAAATGCATTGATTTTTTTATCTGCTTGATTGCGAGGAGGAGCTGTGGCACCTCTTTTACATTCCAAGGCTGCCTCGGGAGTTGGGATAACTCGGAGCTCTGGATGTTCAGCTGGAGCTGGGCTGGTCCTGCCAGCTCAATGTCCCCAGCACAAGCTGAGGACAGAGGGAATGTGACATCTCTCAGCCTCCTGGGACAGCTGAGAGCTCAAACCCAGGAGCCGGAATCCTTGGGCACACATTGGGAATGATCATTCCCCCACCAGGGCTGCTCCTGTTGTTTTATTAATGATTAAAATCCAACCAGTGCTGGAGTGTCCAAATCAGCTCCACACAACCCAGCCATGCTAAAGGCAAGCAGCTCTTTTCCCTGGAATAAGAGCAATCTCCACAGCTCCCAACACATTCCAAACTGTGGAACCCAGAGGAAAAACCTGGACAAACATTCCACTTTGGCGTGGTGGAGAGTTCCACCTGCTCAGAGGCACAGAACAGAGCAGGGCTGCTCTGATGGGCTCAAATCCATTTAGGAACCGCTTGCAGTGACCCAGAATTCCCAACCAGATGATGCCAGGCACTGCAAGCTCCCAGCAGGCTCTGATCCTGCTCCTCCTGCCTCTGATCCTCCTTCTCCTGCCTCTCATCCCCGTGGAACACGCTGGGCTTTGTGCAGGAAGGACCTGCTGCTGGCAGAGCTTTCTTCCCACAGCTGAGGGGCTCGGGCTGGGGGCACAAATCTCAAACAGGATACAACAAAGTGGAGCAGTGGCAGGAAAAAATAGTGTTTGATATGCCAGACTGGGGGAAAAGCAGGCTGGAATCAGGCACTGAAATAACAGCGGCTTCTTAGGTTTAGATGAGATTTAGGGATGAAATTCCTCTCTGGAAGGGTGGGGAGGTTCTGGAAAGCCAAAGCCCAGAAGCTGTGGCTGCCCCTGGATCCATGGGAATGTCCAGGGCCAGGTTGGATGGAGCTTGGAGCAGCCTGGGACAGTGGAAGGTGTGCCTGCCCATAGCAGGGGGTGGAATAAGATGAGATTTAAGGTTTTTTCCAAACCATCCCACAATTCCATGTCCCCTTTTCCTGGCTGTGGAAGGCAGAAAAATGGTTCTCTTGAAAAAGGACAGAAGGAGCTGGGGACAGGAAATGTGCCTTCCATGGCAGACAAATCCAAAGGAACCGTGAAAAAACGCTGGAATTAGTGGGAGCCCAGGTAGGTGGGGATATACTGGGAAGAATCAGCACAGCTTCTCCAGGGAAAATCCCATCCTATAAATCTATGACTTTTCTTTGGAGCTGGCAACACTGGTCCAGGCGAGAGTTTGCTGTAAACTGAGTTTTCCAAAAAATTCCATCCAAAATCCTCACAAAAGGCACTTGGAGATTTTAGGGAATTCAAGTGGAACTCCCTCCATGGATTTGAGAGGGGTCAAAAACATGACACCGAGGGGAGGATAAGTGATTTGTGCTCCAAAGCAGGCACAGGATCCTTGGAGGCCTGTCCTGGGATCCACAGTGTGGAACACTCATCAATGATCCGGAAAAGTGGGGAATGATGAAGTGACAGTGTTTGCCTATGCGACAAAATTATTCAGGATCATGAAATCCAACAGTGACAGTGAAAAGCTCTGGAGGATCTGCTGAGAATGAGTTCCTGACAATAAAACAGGAGGTGAAATTCAGTGTAAATACATGGAAGGTTATGGCAGGAAGGGGAAAATATCCAAAGTGGGAATGGATTTTAAACAATGATTAACTCTGAATGAGCTCATTCACCCTGGGAAGGTGTCCTGGGAATGCTGCTCTGGCATGTGCCTGGTGACAAAGTGTCTTAGTGGGAAAGGACAGGTGTCTGCTAAGGGAGGAAAAACCTCCCTTTGTAATGGAAGAAATGCAAACCAGCCCCCCACCTCTGAATTATTCTAATCTTGAAATCAAGGTGCTCTCAGGCAAAAATATGGGAATAGGAACAGCAGTTCTTTAGTGAGGAAATTAAAATAAAAATGCAGTAGTACAAAAAAGAAAACCAACAAAAACCAACCCACTGACAGTCAGAACACAACCAGACATCTGTTGGGCAGGGTGTTGGTAGCACTTTGGTTAAATGGTGGCTGTGTCCTCCTGTGAGGACACGATTTTCTGAACCCGAGAGAATTTCAAGCTCTCAGTGGCTGATTTGTTTCCCAAGGGAAAGTCTTTTGGGAAACTTTTCTCTCTTAAGGACTATTCTGTAAATAAGATTTTAGTTCTCAAAGCAATGACACAGATGTTCTGAGAGTGTTTTTCTCTTGTCTCACCAATGGGATGAGAGAGGTGTTGTTCCTTGTACCAATCAGGTTAACCTGTATCAGAACACCTTATAAAAAGGGTTGAAAACCCCAAAATAAAGGCTTTGCACCTCCTGAAAATAAAACCTCAGCTGCTTGTGATAAGAACCCTCGCTTCATACTTCATGTCCACTCCTGCAGTGTCAGGTGTGGTGCTGCTGGAGCAGAGATCCCATAGAAGGGTGTAGGTTTCCTCTGAAGCTCTGATGCTGTAGCTGGGTCTGTTTTCCCTCTGGGATCCAGTGGAGAACGGCTGCCTGCGGTGTTCCGAGTCTCAGATTGTATCCAGGTGGGAATGCTTGGCTCCTCCCCTGGGTGGAGCCTCTCCCAGTGGGATGATGGCATTTTATCAGTCCTGCAGCCAGATGGAGGGCCCATTGACAGAAGAGATCCCCTGGAGGGAGGATGGGTGGTGGGGGAGATGAGAGCACTGCCACAGCTGGTGACAGAACACAGGTTTTGGTTACATCTCGCACTGCAACCCAGGACACAAAGCCAGGAGGCTGTTTGGGGACACTTGGGACAGAAAGAACAGGGTGGGAATTGTCCCCAGAGCCAGCAGGGACATCCATGGGCCATCTGTGTTCTGAGTCCTGGGGGTGCGGCTGATCCTGCATCTCATAAAGGACACGGCAGGAAAAGACAAAAATGGGAGCAGGACGACACAGGGATGTTAAAAAATTGAACAGTCTGAGGTTATCCAGCTTGGATGGGCCATGAAAGTCTGTCCTGGTGTTTTGGGGATAGAAAATGGGAATTTGTGATTTCCCCTTTCTGGCATTGCCATAAGGAATCAAAGCACAGAGAAGTGAATTGGGAATGGTGAAGCAGAATCTCTTCACCCCTTCCAGAGCCCAAAGGAGCTCCAGGAGAGCTGGAGAGGGACTGGGGACAAGGGATGGAGGGACAGGACCCAGGGAATGGCAGAGTTGGATGGGATATTGGGCAGGGATTGTTCCCTGGCAGGGTGGGCAGGCCCTGGCACAGGGTGCCCAGAGCAGCTGGGGCTGTCCCTGGATCCCTGGCAGTGCCCAAGGCCAGGTTGGATGGGGTTTGGAGGAACCTGGGATGGTGGGAGCTGTCCCTGCCATGGCTGGGTGGGATGGGATGAGCTTTAAGGTCCTTTTCGACCCAAACCATTTTACAAGTCCACTTTCTGGTCACTGCCCAAAATGAGGTTTCTTCAGGCCTGGGGATGCTGCTCTAAGGCTTTTCTGCATTTCCCACCCAAAGCAAAGCAGAATCCTCCCCCACAATGCTGCCATCCCGAGCCTGATCCCACATGAGAGAGGCAGCTGAGGAACACAGCCAAGGAAATCTTCGCTGTCCTCCTGTGCGGGAGGCAAAGAGGAAAAAATTAATATTTTTTTTTTCATCTAAAGCCCAGAATTATTCAAAACCCGACATGCTACAGGAGACCAAAACTCAGAGGAGGAGATGAAAGACTGAACTGCAGAGCACTGAGAGGATGCACAATGAGAGGCCACCCCTGCTGTCCCATCTCTGGGCGGTCCTGCTGCCAATCCTGCTGAATTCCAAAGGCTTCCTTTCCTTCCGGAATGCCGAGGTACAGCTCATTTCCCCTCTGCCTCGCTCTCCGGCACACGCTGTTAAATCCCTTCCTTTCTTCTTTATTTTTATTTTCCGGGGAGACACAGTTAGCGATGATCCATCAGAGGGAAATACCTAAACCTCACGTCGCGTCCAGGAGCCTGCTCGGAGAAGAAAGAAGATTTTGTGTGAAGGCAGCGCTCACCAGCGAGGCTCCACATCAAAAGGATGTTTTTCCACGGACTAAAGAGCGAGATTCATTCTCCATCCGGGCCCAGATTCGCACTGACACCGGGAAGACTTTCAGGCAGCCACACTTTGTTTACTTAAAAGCTTGGAGGAAGGGAAAATGTCACAAGTGCTCATGTAGAGCTGCGTGTGCCCCAGTCGGACACCTCCAGCACGGCTCTTTGTACAAGCAAAACCCTCCCCGCGGGCCGGGGAGCGCTGCACAAATCATCTGCCCAATCATTTACGGCCATGAATAATTCATGGACAGGCAAATGTGTTCACAAGCAATTCCTGGGAAGGGCTGGGAGCTGTTCAAGGGATGGATGTGCTGCTGCTGCTGCTGTGAACCTGAGCGGGTTTTCCTTGGAGCTCCAGCCCTCTGAACATCAGTGCCTGTCCCCCATCCCGGGCTCTGTCCCCTCCCTGTCCCAACAGCTGGAAACCCCAGTGTCTCCCTCAAGGGCTCATTCCCATGGAACATCTGAATTACTTCATGGCACTCCTTTAGTTCAATCTGAATTTATTTTCCTATCTTCAGGCTGACAGTGGAGGTGCAGAACTGCTTTGCTGAAGCTGCAGAGCTCACGCAGCTCCATCCCTCCAAACAT
>NC_031782.1:15934838-15935948 GCF_001522545.3 Parus major
GTTCTCTTTAGCCTTGCATGAGATGCAAAACCTAAGGAGAAGCAACAGGTTTCCTATCAATATCTATAAATACATGACAGGTTTCCTTTAAATATAAATATCCTATATATTTGTTCTCTGAAATATTTGCTGCACAGCCTCAAGTGATGCATGCTCAGCTATCCATCCTGCTTTCCACACCTCCTTCCAGGGTGATTCCTCAATCTTTGGAGAAAGTATTTCCAGGAGACGTGTGTTTCTCCTGCTGCTGCCCAGATCCCCAGGAAATAACCATTTCTGGAATTCAAGCTGTTTTTCTTGAGAAAACTGATGGAGGGATCTGGGAGCTTTCCTGCCCGTGGATTTCAGAGGAAATTCCCTGTCCTGTGGGAATGATCCTCACCAGTTCAGGAGCTGCTCTGGTCCTGCTGCCCATGAGGAAATTCTCCCTCCGTGTCCCATCCTCGCTGCTCACACTCACTAATTACCCTGAGCACTGATGAAATATGATTACATTTTTCTCTTCATTAAGCACGATACCAAATCATAACTCACACGTATCAAATTGTTTTATTCCTTTTCTCCCTGTTTGCTTTGGAATTCTTCCCTGGCAATGTGGGTTTAGCTCTGTCTGTGCTGCTGAGCCCGGCAGCTGCCAGGACCCTGCAATTTTAATGATCTAATCCGACAGCGAGCAGGCTTTAATTTAAACTTTTATTAACGACCGCTTTCCACCCTCAAAGACTATATTAAAATTACTTAATGGAATTGCAGATTATAAATGCCCCCACTGCAAGGCCCACTCGTGCCGGCATGCAGCGCCCCTTTGGAATTCAGAGCAATCCTATTAAGAACTCTTTATGTTTTGGAGAGGTCATTTTGATTGCAGCTTTTTGTGTACTTCCCCTCCGAGATAGCGCTGCCCCAACCTCACAATTTGAAAGATGAGAGTTTTACCAAAGATCACGTCTTTCACATTCATTATCCTTCGACAGGCAGCTAAGAATTTAATTTCTTCCACTTATTGTGTGGATTTTTTTGTGTGGGGGGAATCTGCTGAGGAGGGATGGAAATGAACTCCTTGGGCAGCATCAGATGGTGACAGGAGAGACAGGAGACACCCCAAGGGAG
>NC_031782.1:15936384-15952240 GCF_001522545.3 Parus major
GAGGAGAGGAGAGGAGAGGAGAGGAGAGGAGAGGGTGCAGGGATTCACACATAATCATAAAATTGCAGGATCAGGACAACCTTTGGAAGTGTGAAGCCCTTTGGTCTCAGTTTTTCACACCCCCTGTAAGTCCTGGCTCTGTTAGGCCGGGCTTTAATGGGCGTCTCTTCACAGAGTCTCCCTTTCAATGCGCCACGAAGGGGATCCCCCACCCCCATTCTTTATTTTATTTAAGGACTCAGCAGTCCCCAAACCCCCCCAAAGCCCAGCACAGGCGATTGTTTGCCTCAGGAAATGCCCTATTAATCATTTGTTGTATAGATGTGATTTCTCACCATTCTGTCTCTTTATTCGCTGCGGGTTTTGTTCCTTTCTGCAGCTCCGACGTGAAAAGGCAGAAACAACCTCAGGTTCTCAAGGAGGAGAACAATCCATCGGTTCTCTGGCTCACAATGGGAACCCTGGGAGCAGCTGCCTCTGCTCTCAATATCCCTCATCCCAAAGCTTGACCGGGGACGGAAAAACCACTTATTCCCAGGGAAAAGAGGGAGATGAAGGACACAGGGGGGTTTTCTGAGGGGGAGTTTTTCCATTTGAGTTGTTTACCCTCAAGCTGCTCCTCTTTTTTTCCAGGGATTGAGTGTTGGGTGTGACCCACCTGATGCATTTGAAATATCAAACCCAGGACAAAACAAGCCGGCTGTGAAGCCATTTCTCTCCTAAAAATAACCTGAAGGGTTGAGAGGGGCACAGCAGAGACCTCTAAAGTCAGGGAAAATGTACTTCCCTCTCTGTAGACAGCACCAGGATCACATCCCTGAGGAAAAGGATTTCCCACCTGGCAGGTGAATAGAGCTGCCTCAATCCCTGGGCAGGGGGAACATCGGGGAGCCGGACAAGCCCTGCAGAGCAGATTTAAAGGATTTATGGTTTGCTCACCTCCTGATGGGCTGGGACAGCACAAATCAGAGCTTGGGTGACATTTCCCTGTTTTGCCACCTCTCCACCTCCAAGGAGTAGCACAAACCCCTTTTTCTTCTGCCAAATTCCAAGCCCTGTGCAGTGGGGGTTCCCAGCCCAGCTGTGACAGGGATGAGGTTCCCATTTTTGAGGGAACACTCACATTGCTCAGGGTGGGATTTCTCCATCCCTGAGTCCTGCCCAAAGCCTGCTCCTCACCAAGTGACACCGACCTTCCTCCAGCTGGATATTTGCCAGGGGAATGTGCAGCCAAGGAAGTGTGGAATGGTAGAGAAAAATCACCTGGACCTGCCTGTGTTCCATGAGGAAAGGCTGAGGGAATTGGAATTGTTCAGCATGGAGAAGCTTTGGGGTGAGCTCAGTGTGGCCTTGCAGGGCCTGCAGGAGCTGCAGGAAACATGGAGAGAGACAATTCCCAAGGGCTGGAGGGACAGGACCCAGGGAATGGCAGAGTTGGATGGGATATTGGGCAGGAATTGTTCCCTGGCAGGGTGGGCAGGCCCTGGCACAGGGTGCCCAGAGCAGCTGGGGCTGCCCCTGGATCCCTGGCAGTGCCCAAGGCCAGGCTGGATGGGGTTTGGAGCAGCCTGGGATGGTGGGAGGTGTCCAAGGAAGGGCGTGGACTGGGGTGAGCTTTAAGATCCTTCCAACCCAAACCACTCCACAACTCTGGCATGATCCTGATGCTCCATGAGCTGAAATCAGTGACCTGGGATTCTCCATGCTGGTATGCACCGGGCATTCCTGCCTCTCCATGACCTGGGATTTGTTCCCTGCTGCCCCATCCATGGGCTCCATCTCTCCTGGATCCATCCCATTCCCACCCTCTGACCTTGCCCTGCTGAGGCTGGCAGGACACCAGGGCATCTCTCCTGCCTCCACATTCCCAGCTCATCATTTAACACCCACACCCCCAGGAGCCATTAAATGGGAATATTTGTTCCATTTGCTGCCTCCTCCCCCCGAGCAGGGCCTGGAAGCAGGAGTGGGATTGGAGTGAAGCCGATGTCAACGGCGAGCACGGGGCTCAGAATTTATCTTTTGTGAATATTTGTGTGTTAAAGTTACAGATCTGCTTTTTCCCCCTGTTTGCAAGAGCGCTGCTCAAATATTTGTGGAGCCCGAACGCGGCCTAATTGAAATTCACTCAAATTCAAATTAATATTCATGATTTTTCTTTTTTTCCCTCTCTCCTGCCTTCCACTCCTCACTGGGCTCTGAAGGGAAGCAGCTCCCTGCTGTGGAGGGGACAGCTGGAAGCTGGGATGCTCCTGGGAGGGTGAAAACTTTGGCAATCCACTTGGAATTCCTGGAGGCAGCCACACGCTGGATGTCAGAACTGACAGGAAGGTTTGGGGCTCTGTCTGGGAGGGCTCCTCCCTCTGATCGCTGCTCCTCCACCTGCTCCTTGTCCTTGGATCCAGCTCCATCCTGCCCTTCCCCAGCAGCATCCCTACAAATTCCCCCCATGCCCTCAGCACAGAGCTGGGACTTCTCCAGGAGGGAAGGGCAGAGATTTGGGGCTGGCTGGAAGTGGAGAGGGAATTGGGGATGGGTCTTGTTTGGAGCTGGCTGAGACCTCAAACCTCAGATGTGGGATTTCTATCGAAGGTGAGTGGAATGTGATGAAGCCCCACATCCCTACAAACATCCTTTTCCCTGATCTTTCCTGCTTTTCCCTGTCTAGCCAGCCTGCTGCTCCCTGTCTGCCACCGAGGGGATCTTGCAGGAGGGGATCAGAGCTGCCTGGCACAGTCAAACCTCCCCCAGTCACCCAGGAAACACTGGACATTTTTCTTCTTCTCGGGAAAACATGGAAATTAAATTGGAAGCACTACATGGATGCAGCTCTGCCCAGATAAACTCACAGGCTGTCAGCTTGCAGATGTTCCTGGCTGCTGGAACATCTTTTCTCTGGCTTTTCCCAGCATCCCAGGGATTCTGGAAGTGCTTTCCATCCAGTATTTATGGGCCCCAGTTAAGTGCTAGGATAGAAAGATTATAAACTCCTTATTTAGCAAGGAAAATCCAGGAATGGGGAAAACCACCCAGGGACACTGCAATATCTGACAGGAATAGGAAGGGATTCTCGTCTGGGAGGGAATTCAGGGTGCTCACAGCAGCTGGGGCTGCCCCTGGCAGTGCCCAAGGCCAGGCTGGACAGGGCTTGGAGCAGCCTGGGATGGTGGGAATTGTCACTGCCCATGGCAGGGCATGGAACAAAACAACCTCTCAGATCCCTTTCAACCCAAACCACTCTGGGATTCCAGGATCTTGAAATACAAGCCCAGGACAAAACAACCCAGCTGCCAAGCTCCCATTTCTCCCCTGAAAATAACCTGAAGGGTTGAGTGGGGCACAGCAGAGCATCCCACATGATTTTTCCCGAAGTTGGGCTTTTGCTCTCACTGCCCCTGTGCAGAGCCACAAACAGGCCTCGTTTTCCATTTGATTTTTAACCTTTTCAGGCCTCGTGGCCAGGAATCCCAATGGAAGTGGAGGCAGGGACATCAGGCAGCCCATTTGCTCCTCAGGTGTGGGATCAGCAGACCCAAGGTCTTGCAGAACAGAGACTTTATGACTCCCAAGCCATCTCCCTTCCCCGCCTCGGCCAGCACAACAGGAGCCAAATTTATCTCTCCTCTAAATACCAGCAGAGCTGAACGGGGATTTTTAGAAGTCACCCAAGAGTTCCAGCCCTCCTCGTGCCTCGGTGGCGTTTTCAGCCCACAAATCACGGGCAGGGCATCCCAAGCCCCCTGTGTGCACTTCCATACCGTGCTGGAGATCACAGCAGTGCCCTCAGCCTGGAAACTCCACATGGAACAGACGGCAGAGGACAGCAAGGGATGGCCAGGGTTTGGAAAATATCCTTTATTTTAGGGCTGGGATTTTATATCAAGGTTTCACCTGGAAATCGTGGCCTAAAGCAGAGCTGGGCTGCAGCTGAGGGGTCCCTCAGAGGCAGGAAACTTTCCTGGCAACAAAAGCTGTGCAGGACCTCTAAAATAAGGGGTGTGATCACCAAAGAAACTTCCTTTGAACTCCTCAAAGGTCTGAACCCCGGACTCAGTGGTGTCAGGGGGAAGAGTCCCAAGCTGGAAAGATGTGTCCAGAGGACAGAAACCAGCTGGAATCTGGGATTTCTCCCCAGCTGAGCTTCCTGTGTGGAAGAGATCTCTGGGGGAAGATCCAATGGCTGTGGGGTAATCCAGGCCAGCAGGGAATCCCCTGTCCCAGCCCCATCCTACTTTCCTCAGGGCCAGGGTGGAAAAAATTATAGTTGGAGGCACAACAAGCCAATTTTTTAGGGGGCAGCCTGGAGGGGAACGGAATAATTCCATGCTCTGCACCAGAAGAGGGGAGCACAAAGGGTTGAGCACACACTGCCTCCAATCTGAATCTTTTTTCTGCCTCAGTACCTTTTCTATTTTTCCACTTTAGCTGCTCTGCCGCCTCCTCTGGGGAGATTTCCACAGGAGCGCCAGGCAGGAGGTGCAAAACCCAGGCAGCTCCTCGGCTGCTGCCACCTGATCTCCATCACCCTGAAGTCCTGGCAAGGGTTTTCACAAGGGCCTGGAGTGATGGGACAAGGAGGAAGGGATTTAGGGTGAAAGAGGAGGATTTTAGACGGGATCTTGGGAAGGGATTCTTCCCTGTGAGGATGGAAAGGCCTCACTTCCACCAGCCCTGAAGTGTCCAAGGCCAGTTTGGAGCAACCTGGGACAGTGGAAGGTGTCCCTGCTCATGGCCAGAGTGGAGCTGGATGGGATTTAAGGTTCTTCCAACCCAAACCATTCTGGGATTCTACGAAATGGGATAAAAGGAGCACTCCAAGGTGAGATGGAGCCCTTGTGTTCCCTCAGCACCCTGAGGGTGGATCACAGCCAGCAGGAGCTTCACCCTCCTACAACACTGACCCCAACTCCCACGTCTGGTACCTCCCAAGGCTCTCCAGGCAGCACTTCTGGGATTTCCAGCGTCCCTTTGCACAGACACAGGGATTGCTCTCACCCTCTGATCCCACACGAGCTCTTCCAGTGGGATGAGCACTCACAGCTCATCCAGCAGCTCAGCCTCTGCATTATGAGGTTTCCTCAAGCCCTGAACGTCCCATGCAGGCCCAGGCACTCAATATTCTTTAAATTCCCTATTTGCACCAGCACCTCTTCATTTGATCCCTTAATCCTTTATAGCAACTCACCTTTATTACCAGCAAGGAGCAAGTCAGGAGCAGACTTTTCCCGACATCCCCTGAGGTGAGAACTTATGAAATGAAATAATTTCTCTTCTCAGCTGTGTCCTCATCTTCCTTAATTGTTCCCTTTTAACTCCCGGGGAGCCAGCAGAGCTGCCTGGTTCCTTTGCAGCCTTTCCTGTTCCTGCCAGACTTGAATTATCCATTGTTTGTTTCCATTCCTTGCTATTCCTTGCTGGCTTCCTGTTTCCCCTCTTTCATGCTGTATTTTCTGTTCCTTGACCTTGTGAAGGTTGGATTTGCAGTATTTGAAGGGCCATTGTGCGGCCCAAACACCTCCCTGAACTCTGCTCTGTACCTGCCTTCATCCCTGCCTTCCTCTGCTCCCACCCACACCAGGTCGAGCCCCTTTGGAACTCAGATCCCTGCTGGAATCTCATTAATTGCAATTAAAGCTGAGCTGGGGGTTGAGCACCTTGCAGGAGGTGCTTTGCCCTGTCATCCTCAAAGAGCATCCACGCCAAATTTTGGGATGGAACCTCTTTATTTTGGGCTCTTGCTGCCATCCTGCTCCCATTGGAATCTCTCCACCCCAAGGTTGGGGTCACCGTGGCAGGGCTGGAGCCTCCTCTTTCCCAAGGATAATGAATGTAATTACATCCTTAATGAGCTGATCCAATCCCAGCCCAATTCCTCCCACCGTGTGCTGAGCCCGAGCTGCGGAATGAGCGAATCTCCGAAATTCCATTCCGTGCATTATTGGGACTTAAAAAATTACGTCTTATTCATCTATTGATGACAGTGGCCTCTTGGGTGTAAATTGAAGCAATTACGAAGGATCATGCAAATTAATCAATTATTTTCAGATTATTACACTCGAGCAGAAGCCTTGCTCTTCAATTTAGTTAAACTTTGCCTCTGAGTCAATTTTCCAACCTCCAAATTAAGCTATTTATTAGCTCAGAAGATCTGGGCAAAGGGAAAAAAAATAGTTCCACTCAGGAAGTGGATCACACAAGGGGTCATTTTGAAAAGGGTTTGATGAAGAAGCTGAGATATTTAAAAGGTTCAGAAGGGCCAGGCCTGATGCTGGTGGGATGTCTGGGATCGTGGAAAAGGCGGTGACAGAATCCCAAATCTTGGAGCAGGAACAACGCGGAGGTTGCAGTGGTTTAATCCCAAAGCTCCTGGAAGGACGGACAGAGGGGATGCCAAGGGGACAAATGTCCTCTGCTCCAGCTTGTCTTGGGTGGATCCTTTGGGAATTCAGCCCATCCTCGGCTCTGGGGTGTCCCATGGAGGAGGTGACACCGACCTGCAGCCCCAGGACCCCGGGGTGAGGATGAGACCCCTGAAAGCAGCACGGCCGCTCCTGCCCAGCTCCCTGGGTGGCTTTAATTGTCCATCCCTAATGGATTACCACGGCTCTTCCAGCCTCACCCACTTAATGCAAATTCCAAGGAGAGCTGAAAGGGAATGAAATGAGAATTAGGAGTGGAGCTGAGGGCTCTCCCCTGGGATGTCACCCTGTGGATGCTGGGTGCATCCCACCAGTGCCAGCTGGGGAAAACACCTGGAAAACTCTTCCCAGGATCTGTGCCTGCTGCCATGCCCTGCCCACATCCAGGCTGAGGGGTTGGGGGGTGGCTGAATGCTTTGGAGTTTGGATTTAAGTGATTCTAAACCAGCTTTGGGTTTATAGCTAATAAGACATTAGTATGCTAATTAAATTATCCATGGAGTGGTATAAAGAGGCCTTCCTGAAGTTTAATGGCTGTGTAAAAGGTAACTCTACTCGCGATGTAATTAATTCATGGAACAATAAATGGAAAATTAGATTCTTATTAATATCAGAGAGGCTTCTCCCGCATCAGGAAGGGAGGGGGAAGGATTGGTCATTTCTGCTTTCTCTGTGGGACGAAGGAAATGGCAGCCCCTGACTGCAAAGCACCAACCCTGCATCCACAGCTCCTCCAGCCAGGAAAAGGTTTGATCCCTGTGGGAAGCTCCCACATCCCACAGGATTCCTCTTACACCACATGGGGCCAAGGAAAGCATCACCACACTCAGGTGAGCTCTTCTTTTAAGAGCAGCAGGACAGATCTTCCTCAGGAAAAGCAGCCCTGCCCTGGACTCGAGTGACCAGGGAAAATCCAACAGTGGCCCCTCTGGAAAAAGCTGCTTATCCAAAGTCCTCCAAGCATGGAGAGGGGTGCAAAGCTGAGGGGTTTCGCTGGAAAGTGGGAGGTGTGGTCACAGAGCTCCAGGAAAACTCTGTCCATCAGCTCTCCCAGCACAGCTCTGCCATCTGCTCCAGAGAATCCTGGAAGGGTCACCCACCCCTCCAGCTGCTCCACTGCCCCGTGGCACAGGAGCAAAACCATGCCCGAGGGAATTCTGAAGGCAGAAGCTGTGTTTCAGCCACACATCAGGAGGGAGGTGCCAGGCTGTGAGCAGAGTGACCCAGAAGTTGCGGGGTCTGGCACAAACAAACCCTCCCCTGTGCCTCCTCCCAGGTGTGCTCCTGCCCTGGGCTGCTCACATCCAGCCTGGAGCCCTCCCCTGCAATCCCAGGGACCTGCAGGCTTTGGGTGCCTCCCCAGGTGTTCCCTCAACCGGGCTGGGACACCCTGGCACAGCCCAAGAAGGGACAGCTGCCCACCTTGCAGGGGCTTTTTGCAGCGTGGCACTACAAAATAAATCAAACCTGCCTCTGGCTCGGTCCTGGCTGCAGGGAAAAGGGTGATGGAATTTCAGACTGGTTTGTGTTGGAAGGGACCTGAGAGATGATCTGGTCCCAACCCCTGCCATGTCAGGGACATCTCCCACTGTCCCAGGCTGCTCCAAGCCTGTCCAGCCTGGCCTTGGGCACTGCCAGGGATCCAGGGGCAGCCCCAGCTGCTCTGGGCACCCTGTGCCAGTGTCCTTGTGAGGAGGACACTGGCTCTGGGCAGTCCCTGCCAGGCTGAGCTCTGGTTCTGCTCCTGCTCAGCTTCAGTGCTGGCTGTGGGTCCCAGCTCTGTGTCCAGGGACGTTCCCTCCACCTGCCCACAGCTCTGTCCCCCCTGCTGCCATCTGCCCATGGTCCGAGCGATGCCAGCACAGCTCTCACCCTGCTGGGAGCCGGCTGGGCAAGGCCCCCAGTGCCAGGAGGAGAGGACACTCGTGGGTGTCACCTCTGCCAGGGACACTTTTGAGTCCCAAAATTCCTTTCCCTGGAGCTGAACCCCAGGGTTCCTCTGATAAGCTGTCCCAGGGATCAGAGCTGCAGCCCCTTGGAGCTCTGCTCTCAGCCACTCCTTGGGGTTCCCTCATCCACAGGAACATCCTGCCCTGCTCCAGCCTCTCTAGGAAAGCATCAGCATCCCTGGAAGCCTGGCTGGAAGCCAGGACAGGAGTAACAAACTCTCCCCGAACTCAGCTGGGGGTTTGGCCAGGGAGAATGAGGATGGGAAGCGGTGCCTGGCTTTCCCAAGCTACAGGATCCCACTGCCTGTTGCCCTTCCCGATGGTTGCTGCTCCTTCCCAAAACTCCTGAGGACCGATTCAGGAGAGAGCTGAGCATGTTCCCAGATCCAGAGGGCCCCGAGGCACCGCTGGGCTCCCGTGAAATACCTCGAGGGAAGTGAGGGAATTCCAGTGGAGCAGCGACCTGCAGAGCCTTTGTCCAGCTTCCCTGGCCATTAGCAATTAATTACCTTCGTGGCTGGCTCATTAAGGTGTCCCAGCTGTCCCGTGATGCTGAACCTGGAAGTTGCCCAGGAGGAGACTGCTCCAGCTCACAGCTCACTGCTCCACAAAGGGCAAACCTCGCGTCCCTCCAGCCCTGCTCCCGCTCCCTTCTGGATCCCGGTGTGCCAAGGAGAGCCAGGCAGGCAGGGTCGGGTGGAAAATGGCAAAGCAGGGTTTGTCCTTTCAGCAGGGCCCTCTGACAACACCTTATCAGCTGGGAGAGCAGGCCCAGGGCAGCTGCAGGACACAAGGACAGCAGGACACAAGGACAGCAGGACACAAGGGCACTTTCCTGTGCTGCAGCTCAGTGAGGCTCCTGCTGTGTGCTCTGAGCTGTGCCCTGCAGCCTGTCCCCAGCTCAGCCAGCAGAAAACCTGAACAGGACATGGGACAGACACCAGAAACTCCCAGTCTGAGGACAGGGACCGCAGTCTGAGGACAAGGATCACCGTTTGAGGACAAGGATCACACCTTTGAGGTCAAGGGCCATAATCTGAGGACAAGGACCATCCCAAACTCTGCAGGGTCCTGGCAGTGCTGGGGATGCAGCAGCCTGGGCTTTCCCCTGCGTGACATCTCCCTGTGCCACACCCACTTCAGCAGCTTCCCCGTGTCCCCTCTGATCCCCAGGCTGGGTCCTTTCTGGGATCAATCCCCCCGGGAATGGGTCCCAGCACATTGGCTGCCCTGGTGGGTTTGGAGTCCCCACCCCTGGGGATTCCATGGAAGGACAGGATGTGGCTCTCGGGGATGGTGACAAGGTGGACATCGGGCCCAGGCTGCATTTGATGATCCTGGAGCTCTTTTCCAGTCCCAGTGACTCGGGGATTGGGAGGGCAGCCTTTGGGGCAGTGCTGGCTCCAGGATCCAGGCTGTGCCTGCAATCCCTCACGGCTCCCAGGGCTGGCAAAGAAGAAAGCAGAGAGGCACACGAGCTCCTCAGCTGTCACCAAACCGGGGACATTCACAGTGGAGGAGGTGACAGCCTGGTTTTTCCTGCCCCTGAACTCAGCTGGATCCCTCTCAGACTGTGAGAAAATCAACTCCCCTGCAGGGCACAGAGTGTGACAAGGAGCAGCAAACCTGGCTCCCGAGGCCCACGGTGCCACCAGCATCCTGGCACAATCCCAGGCCTCATCCAGGGAGAGCGGGAGCAGGTGGGCTTGCAGAAATGTTTTCAGAGCATTCAGGAGTGCCAGGCTCTATCAGCAGGATGCCAGGCCCAGCTTGCTTCAGCACTGCCCAGGAATTGCTCTGCAGCAATCAAAGGGATTTTGGGGTGGGAGAAATCCCTGCCCCAACAGCTTCATGGCCCCACAACAGCAGCAGCATTTCTGAGCTGCCAAGGAACATTATTTTGTCTTTTCTCCATTTTTAATTTCACTGTCCCTACTGATAAATTATCCTATTAGGACAGAACTATATTTTCTGCTCTTGGAGCCTTTCTCTTTCTCTCCACAGAAAGCCCATTCAGGCAGATTTCACATCAAACCCCCTTACAAATCCCTGGCAAATCACTCCATATCACAGAGAGGAGAGAAGCAGAATTCATTTCCTTCCCAGCCCTGCTGCAGCCTCAGTGAGCTGTGGAAATGTTCATCCTCACGGGAGGCTGAGCACAGAGCACCGGTGGCAGCCCAGGGGTGGCACTGAGGGGACAGCGCTGCCCCCCAGGTGACAATCCCTGCCTGGCTGCAGGGAGGGGGGACCAGGTGCTGCTCTCCTCTCCAGGAGCTCTCATGGCCCCATTAAAGTGATTTTCATGGCTTTTCCTGGCTGGGCTGCGAGGATTCCTGGAGGGAAAGGGATGGGGCTGGAGCTGCTGTGCTCCCATCTGCCCCCACTTTTAGGGAGGAGCAGGAGAAATCTGCAGGAGCTCTGGTTCAGGAGGGATGCTCCTGCTCCTACCCCGAGCTGGCAAAGGGCAGGAAAAGACTTGGGGAGTGCCTTTCCCATCCATCTCAGCTGAGGCTCTGCCACTCCTGGGAACAGGGAACGGCACCTCAGTGCTGCCCATGGCTCCTTGCCAGATCTGTTCCTTTCGTTCTGGGGCTCTGTTTGCTGCCCTGAAGCTGCCCTCAGGCTCAAACTGGGGAGCTGGCACTGCTATCTGCCCAAAACACCTTCCCGGGGTCTTCCTCACCTGCCTGAGCTCAGCTTTTCCGGAGGCACAGGGAAGCTTTTGTACGGTGCCACGTCAAGTGCTGGAATTCAGGGAGATGAAATCTCCGGCATTTCCCTTCTATTTCCCAAAATAAATAAATAAAGGCAGCTGTTATCTCCTCCCAGAAAGGAGAGAGCAGTTTTATCTCACTTGATCTGCTGCTGGTGAAGTCCCATTACATTTTATTCCATTTCATGTTCAGGTCCCTTCCTTCCCTCCCTGCTCCTGTTCCCCCCATCCTAAACCCTCCAGGTTATTTTAAGCCTGGCCTAAAACTTCAAAGTCCAAATTTTCCTCTTCCCTAACAGCAAGGCATTTGTTTTTCACTCAGATGCTCCTAATTAGATGATCTCAGATTTATTACAAATATTCCCTTCTCATCCACGCACCTGTGTCCCCATCCCCCTGTCTGCGCTTGTGTGGCCTTGCCCGGAGTGCAGAGGGAAATCTCAGGAATCCTGAGGACTTCCAGCCCTGTGGAATAGCTTTAAAAGCCTTCTGTGGGATCTCTTTCCACTGCTTGCTGTGTCTCCCCTGCCTGCTGGACCGCTGGCAGATCCGGGGCGATGCTGCTCCCTCTCTGCAGGGCACGGGGGATGCGGTTGTCACCGTGTTTCAGATTTGTCACCGTATTTCAGACCAGCCACGGGGAGCTGGGCTCGGATTTGGAATTTGCTCCTGCAGGGAAATTAATTTCTCCTCCAAGTGCTGATGTCCGGATAATTTGCCGGCAGCCCCAGCAGATTTGCAGCCAGCAGGAGGCTCGGGGCAGTGCCAGGGAGAAGAGGGTCACCCCAGGCCACGTCTGGCGCCTTGGAGGGATGGAGCTGCGGGCTTGGAAATGCTCCTGGTGCCATCAACCCTGCGGGAAACAATCCCTGGGTGAGGTGATCCCGCACACCCAGCGGGGAGAGCCGTCAGCAGGAGCCTCCTCCCCACCAAGAGGTTTTGATCCAAGCGCTTGACCCCTCCCAAATTGTTCCTTTGCTCTTCTTTCCCTGGAATCAGCCGGATCTGGGAGGTTTGTGGAGCTTCTGCCTCCGCTCCCAGCTCTGGGACACCACAACAGCTCCAGGTGCTGCTCTCCAGTGGGGCTCCCTACACAATTCCATACATCCCCCTGCCCCTTTTGAGGGATTTCTAACCTGGCAACTGATTTTTATTGGGATCTCAAGGAGAAGGCTTCACTTTGGAAGCAGAGAGCCCCAACCTCCCAGTCTGGCATTGGGAAAACGGAATAAAAACAT
The DNA here is from genome assembly GCF_001522545.3 of Parus major. NCBI lineage: Eukaryota > Metazoa > Chordata > Aves > Passeriformes > Paridae > Parus > Parus major. Next base: position 15,948,707 of record NC_031782.1, read on the forward strand.
GAGATGGGCTCAAAATCCCAGCCAGGAAGGAGAATTTGGTGCTGCCCCCACACAGGTTGAAGCCCCACGGAGGGGTTGAACAATCAGATATCCCTGCCAGGGCACTCCAGCATTCCCAGCTCCTCTGGAAGCACAGCTGGAGCTGTCAGGAAGCCCCAGCTCAGCACAGGCTGGATTTTGTTCTCCCAGAATATTCAGATTCCAAGTGAGGTACTGGAAAAACCAGCACAGACCCAACCTCATCCTCCACCTTAGAACAGCACTTTGAGAAAACTCGAGGAACGGGATTTCAGAGGAAATCTAACCCGGTTAGGAATTATCCTCTGCTGTTCCATCCCTCCCCCACCCCGGGAAAATGAGGATTATCCTAAAAACCAGGAAATTCCCCTGCTTGGCAGCACATGGAGACATTTGGGTTGCCCCGAGCTTCTGATCAGAGCCATCCCTTCCAGCCAGCCCGAGGAGGAATGTTTGGAGTGTGATCTTCAATTAGGAGCTGTTAATTGGCAGGTTGTCCCCGGATTCCTGCCCCTGGGATAGCCTGGGTAGCTCAGCAGGAAGGGCTGAAGGTGCAGGGGGAACTGGGAGGCACTGGGAGAAAACCATCCCTCCAAAGGGTGATTCCTGTGGAGAACGAGCCCAGGAAAGTGGTAGAGACACCATTCCCAGAAAATCACCCCTTCAAATGGTGATTCCTGTGGAGATCGTGCCCAGAGAAGTTCTGGAGTCCCCATCCCTGAAATTGCTCAAAAGAAGTGTGGATGTGGTTCTTGAGGACTTGGTGTAGTGGTGAACTCATGTCCTAGGTGATCATGAAGGTCTGTTCCAACCTCAACAATTCCATGAGATGATGAGAAGGGTCATCAAAGGCAGGGAAAGCTCTGGGAATGTGGGAAGGGAGCACATCCCAGTGTGCCCAGTTGAAGGGAGTGGGATCCTGATGGATCAAGCCCAGCCAGAGCTGAGCACTAAACTAAAACCCAGACCAGAAATCCACTTTTTCGTTATCCAGGTGTGTTTATCCAGGTGAATCCCTCATTCCCTCATCCACACACTGGGTTTGGAGCTGCTTGGTGCTCCCTGACCTTCAGAACTTGCTGAGAGTCCTAAAATCCCTGTTGAAAGAGTCACAAAGGCAGAAATTATGGAGAAACAGCTGGAAGCTGTGGGAGACGGAGCAGATCTTGCCCTGGACACCTGAGCTCACATGGAAACAGCAACATTTTATCCCTGAAAAGTGTGATTCCTGTGTTTCCGTGCTTGCTCTGAGGTACCCGTGACAAAGATGGTGGCACAAAGGATTATCCCAACCTCACAGGATTATCCTGGTGTCCCTGAGAGCTGGAAACTGCTCCACACACAACAAAGTGTCCCTGCTTGACGTGACACAATCAAGGGAATTCCAAGAACAACCTGACAGGGAAAGGGCTTTTTTCCCCACTAATTGGACCAAAGATGTTTGTTCTACTCCAGGACCTCGTGGCCCCAGCTGGAGCGGATGAAACCGAGTTTAATGTTCTCGTTAAAGCCTCGAGATATTTTTATTCACCTGAGAAAAACCTCGTTTCTGTTCCACAGCTGCGTAGGGTGAAAAGTTCTGGGAATAAAGAGGCAGCTGAAAGGTTTTCCTTTCAGTGCTCCTGCCCCTCTCCAGGTCACTTGGCACTGGAAACTCCACAGGGAAGCAGCTGCTGGGAAGGGGAAGCCCCAGAGCACAAAATTATGGGGAATCCTCCAAAGCAGCACAAATTCGTAGGTGGTGGCCACTGCAGCTCTCCAGCGCTGTCACCGAGCCCCTTTTCAGTTGTCACATGGAAACCTCACTGAAGGCACCCTGGAGCTGCTCTGAGCCTTCCCAAAAGCCAGAGCACTCGGGAAGGGTGGGGTGCAAGGGGGCAGAGCCCTCCTGCTCCCCTCTGGGGGGGCACTGGGTGATGACCAAGCAGTTTCCAGGATGGAAGCAGTGTTTCTGGGAGAGGTGGCCCCGTGGATGATGGACTCTCCATCCCTGGAAGTGCTCAGGAGCAGGTTGGATGAGGCTTGGAGCAGCCTGGGATAGTGGGAGGTGTCCCTTCCCATGGCAAGGGGTTGGAATGGGATGGTCCTTTCCAAACAAACCATTCTGGAATTCTAAGCCCCCCTGGCTCTTTGGCTGTGGGTGTGAAGGGTCACTGCCATCTCCCACCCTGTTCCAGGCTGTCCAAACAGCTCCTCCTCACTCAGCCCCTGGCCCTGGCCTTGATCCCAGCTCCTTTCTGGGGAGCAGCCCGTTCCTGCTGGGAAGCTTTGACCCATCCCAGCACAGGCCCGGTGGGATGGATGAACTTTGAGAAAACTCAGGGAACAGGATTTCAGAGTGAATCTAACCAGGTTAGGAATTATCCTCTGCTTTTCCATCTTTTCCCCACCCCAAGAAAATGAGGATTCTCCTAAATACCAGGAAATTCCCCTGCTTGGCAGCACATGGAGACATTTGGGTTGCCCCAAGATTCTGATCAGAGCCATCCCTTCCAGCCAGCCCGAGGAGGAATGAACTCACTGAACGCTCTGTCACCTCCTCCTGCCTGCCCAGGAACGGGCTCAGCCCCAGTTCCATCAGCAGAGAGGGAAAACGCTCTGGGAAGAGCCTGCTGGAGAGCCACAAGGATTGTTTTGACCTTGGAGCAAGGTCAGGCTGCGTTGCCCCCGCTCACAGCAAGGAAAAACAAACCCACGGTGTTCAGCAAATCTCCTCCTCTAACAGGCTCATTCCTTCCCAAGAACTCATTTCGGAGGGATTCAGTGGCATTGACAGAGGTGCCGCTGGTAATTTCCCTGCTCATATTCAGGATGTAACACTTCATCCTCGGCTCTACAAGTGGGTTACCTCGTGAATTGCTCTGTGCTTCCAGCGGCAGAGCTGGAATTGTTTTGGGATGTGGCTGTTCCCCAAAGCCTGGGGTTCTCCAGCAGCACCTGGAGCTGATAACGCCAGTGCTGGCTCCTGTGGCTGCACACAAAATCCCTGGAAAGCTTCACGTGGGTGCTGGAGCTCCTGCCATGAGCTCTGAGGAAAACTGATCCTCCTCCAGCACGGCACAGCACGGGCTGAGGGAGTCACTGAATCCACAGCAGGGCTGGAAAAGTGGGAAAAGGAGATGAAATCTCATTTTTGCTGACATGAGGAGCTGCCTGAGGAAAGAGGCTGAGGCACAAATCTGTCCCACATGGGGTGTCCAGGCAAGGTCTGTCCTCAGTTACACGCTCAGCAGAGAGACGAGTGAGGAGGAGGAGGAGGAGGAGAAAAGCCCGCTGGATTGGGTTTGCAGGTCCAGGGGACCTCCTTGTCCAGCTGGAGCTCACCAGGAGTCCAGAGGTGGCTGCAAAACCTGCACAGCAGAGAGGGGCCCACCCTCACCTCCCTGTGCTCCCCAAGCAGAGCTTTGGAGTCAGCAGAAGATTCCAGATGTCCCTGAGGCCCTGAATATTCCTGAGGCCCTGAGAATCTGGATATTCCTGGTGTCCCTGAGGCCCTGGTGTCCCTGAGGCCCTGGA
>NC_031782.1:15952921-15958213 GCF_001522545.3 Parus major
TCCTGGTGTCCCTGAGGCCCTGGACATTCCTGGTGTCCCTGAGGCCCTGGACATTCCTGATGCCCCTGAGACCCTGGATATTCCTGATGTCCTTGAGATCCTGGACATTCCTGGTGTCCCCAGCACTGCTGAGGCCTGCACTGAGCAGGGCAGTGTCCCTGTGGGGTCACCCATCTGCCTGCTCCGTGTCTGCGCTGATTCCTCGCCGTGTCCTTATTGCTGTTAATCCTTCTCTAAATACTTTGCTTACAAGGGCTGACAATCTTGTAAGCTGTCCCCAAACACATCTGTCCAGTCCCTGTGGGATTGCAGGGCTGCTGCAGCCTCCCTGTGCTGCATGCCGAGCCTGCAGCTCCTGCCTGCCCAGGACAGGCTGAGGATGTGTAAAAATGGGAACTTTTCCACCCCTCATCCTGCTCTGCTCCAGGTTTCTGTCACGGGAAGCCCCCTGGGATCCCATTATTTCTGCAGCAAGGCTTGAGCTCGGATTGCTGCTCACTCCAGCCACCCAAGGATCTGGGAATGCAGGCTGCTGCAGCCTCGGGAGGGGGTGGGCACAGCAAGCACATCACTGCTGTTAAACCCTGCTATCCCTGCAGCCCCATCCCTGGAGGGATCCTGCCAAACAAATCTCCCAATTACAGGAGCAGGAGAGAGCTGAGGGCTCCAGGAACTCGGGCTCTGCTCTAATGAGCTGACAGCAACACCTCTCTGTTCCTGAGCCACCAAATCTGCTCCTCCCACCCTGCTCCAGACATCCACGCTGCCCTGCCACCCCTGGATCAGGATCCCACCATTCCTGGAGTGATGGGATATGGGGATGGCTGGGATGGTACCACACCAGTGAGGTCAGAGCTGCTGGGCATCCCTGGGCATCACCAGAGGGAAATCTGGTCCCTCAGCATCCTCTGGGTGTTCAGATGGGGCCACAGTCCCGGCAGGAAAAGTTTGGGAAGGCCAGCCCAGGGACACTTTCCAAGAGTGGGCACAGGCTCAGCAGGAAGCAAAGGCAATGCTGGGCCCTCACAGGATGGGTCTGACCTTGAGGAAAAAACACCTGGGCCAAGGGAAAAGCTCAGGAGGCAATGGAGCCCCCCCAGCTGGCACAGCCCATGCCAGGGTGATGGCATGGAGGTGACAGTGTGGCACAGCATGGGTTAATGGGACATCAGGCTGTCCCCTGTGCTGTCAGACAGGTGTCCCCTCCTTTCTGTGTCCCTGAGGTCCTGGCCACGTCCTTCAGCATAGTCCCATTGTCACCAGGGTGGGCTGTGCCAGGGACCCCTGATCCATGCCAGGAACCCCTGCTCTCTGCCTGAGATCTCTTTTCCATGCCAGGGACCCCCATTCCATTTCAGGAACCCCCACTCCATGCTGGGCACCCTGTCCCTTCCCAGAGCCATGGCAGGAGCAGCTCCAAGGGCTGTTCCCAAACCCCATCCCACTTCTCCAGGTAACTCTGGTGTGCTGTGGCTGCAGGGGTTCCCCAAAAATAGCCAAGCACAGGATCTGCCGTCAGGTGTCTCCCGACTCCTGCCCTGTCATCCCTGCTGTCCTAGTCCCTTTTCCCCCCTCTTTTCCCACTCTTCCATCATTCCCAACACTGAGGAGTCCCAGCATGAAAGATAAGGACAAGGGAAATCAGCCTCCAGCTGCACCAGGGGAGGCTCAGACTGGATACCAGGAAAAATCTCTCAATAGTGGTCAAACATCAGAAAGGGCCGGCCAGGGAAGTGGTGGAGTCCCCGTCCCTGGAAGTGTGGATGTGACACCTGGGGACATTGTCAGTGCTGTGGGAATGGTTGGACAATGACCTTTTCCATCCTTAAGGATCCTGTGCTTCTGGGTCCTGTCCTTATCCCTCTGCCAGCCCGGTTTCCAGGTTTCTGGAAGGTTTCTGGTGCTTCCCAAGGTTTCAGAGCCCTGCAGACGTTCTGGGATTCAGGGAAGCTCTTCCTGCAATTCCTCTGGGCCTGCAGCACACAGCAGCAGCAATTCCCAGCTCCTGAGTGCTGTCTGCCCCAGGCTGCCGCTCTCCAGGGAATTCTGCTGCGGGAGGGGGGTTATTCCCCCCACGACATGGGAATTACATCCATGTCGTTTGTCACAGCTCCAGCTCCGGATTCTTCTGTGTTCCCCTTCACATTGGAGTTTGCATCTTCTCCCAGCTCGGATTTCTCTGTAATTAGCGCGCTGCTAACTCCCCTCCTCCCAGCAATTACCGCTCCAGCACTTGGAACTGAGCATCTCCCCACCCTCCAGGACTCCCGATTATCCAGAGACATCCAAAGCCTGGGGAGATCCCTCCACGGACGAGGAGGTTCACCCATAAATCAAGCCCCAGGAATTATTTATTGCCATTCTTCCTATTTTGGGCAACTTTCTCCGGCAGAGATGCATCCGCTGGTTGCCAGGCTGCAGCCTGAGTGGCAGGCACACCTCGGGCACGGCTGGAAAAAGGCTGGAAAACGGCTGGAATGGGGCTGGAACACGGCTCCCAGCATCCAGCACCACCAGCTTTAGTCTCCAGCATCTCTGCACCAGGCTGAGCCTGCTTTCCCCAGATTCCCACTGAGATTTGCCCTCGCCTCCAAGGATTAATTCCAACCCTCGGAGGAAGGCAGTCATTTATGAAAGCTGGGAAGGGCATCCAGGAGTTAAAATCCTGCATTCCCACCAGGGCCCCAGCACAGCGCGTGATAAGCCAGGCTGGAGTCTGGAAGAGTTTGTACCGGGATTTTTTGGAGCAGCTATTCTCTCCAAAAATACCAAGTCATTCCTTTGAAGGGAAAAAAAAAAAAAAAGAAAAAAAAAAAAGGGAAAAACCACAGGAGCTGTAATCTCCTCTCTGCAGAGTTTCACCTTCTGCTGCTCCATCCTTCTCCCAGCGCCAAGGATGCGGCAGGAGAGGAGCAGGGGACGGTGCTGTCCAGCACGGCCACCCGCGGTGGGACACAGGGACAGGGTGATGGCACAGCGGGACCACGGGCACAGCGAAATCCCAGCTAAATGTGCTGCCAGTCCAGCGCTCCGAGTTCCACGGGAGCCGGGGTCAGCTGCTGCCCGCTGATCCCGCATTTTGGGGCTCTCCAGGAGCTCTGCAATGGGATGCGAGCCGTGGGAAGCCGTCCCTGCCCAGCCGTGCCTGCCCCCAGGCAGCTCCTCTCGGAGCTTTTCCTAAAGCTTGGGATTTGTAGGGACAGGGGCTGGCTCGGGAGCATCCCGGGGCTGCGGCATTCCCGGCTGCCCTCCCCGGGGCTCCTTGGAGCTTTCCCCCGCATCCAGGGATGCTGCCCGCGGAGAACCTGGCTGTGGAAGAACCAAAGCGGGGGTGGGGGGCAGAAAGGCAGAGGTGCCCCGGGCTCCATTCCCTCAATTCCCTCAAAATTCCCGGAATTGCCGGCTCGTGCCCGCGGGCAGCACCAAGGCCTTTCCCACAAGGACATCTAGTGGCACGGGGACACACGGCACACTTAACCTTGGTCACATCCCTGCTTCCCCGACACTCTCCCTGAGCTCCCCCTGCCCATCCGGCGCAGGGATCGCGGGGATGCTCCTCCAGGGGACACCCGGGACGTGGCTGTCACCAGGTGAGGACACGGCCACCAGCGAGGCTGAGCTGCTGCCAAGGGGTGCAAATCTTGGAACGGTTTTGGTTGGAAAAGCCCTCTGAGACCATCGAATCATTAATTCCTGCTCAAAGGGGAAGGAAAAACCGGTGAGAAAATTGGGGAGACTCCCATCCCCTGGCAGGGATGTGCCACACAAATCCCTGCTCCTCTGGGGAGTAGCGGCAGGCCAGGGGAGCAGGGGAGGGTGCTGGGACAGGGTGTCCTGCTGGGACACCAGGGCAGCACAGACCTCTCCATGGGCACAGCAGCTCAGTTTTCCTCTGCACCAGCTCTGGGGCTGCTGAAGAACCGGGGGAAGGATGAAGGGAAAGGTGGGAAACCCTCGATGCCCACAAAGGGCAAGGAAGAGCTCAGGATGCCAGAATCCCAGCATCGCTGAGGTTGGAAAAGCCCTCCAGGATCATCGAACCCAAGCTGTGCCACATCCCCACCTTGTCCTCAGCCCAGAGCACTCAGTGCCACCTCCAGGTGTTCCTTGGACATCTCCAGGGATGGGAACTCCAAACCTCCCTGGGCAGCTCCTTCCAGTGCTGGCAGAGGCTTGGAATGCATCCAGTGCTCCCATTCCAGCTTCCAGAGAGCCTCCAGGGATGAACCTGAGGGTCAGCAGCAACACCTCAGGAGCTTGTGTGGGACATGGAAAGTGCCTGTTATCCCAAGCTTTTCCTTTAGCCAGAATTTGAGTTTCTCCAGAGCTTTTTAAATGCTCCAAACCCCTCCCAAAAGCAGCAGCACTTTGGATCAGCCCACCCCAATGCCCTGTTGGAGCAGAAGGGAAAGGTCTGAGATGTTCCAGAGCAGAACATTCCCAGAGATTTATGGGCAAGCAGGACCCACCTGCATCCAGCCCCAAGCACTGAGGGCGAATGTGGCCAGCAGGAACAGGGAGAGCAGGAATGGGAGTGCATCCATCTCTTTCCCAAACAATCCTCTTCAGGCTGTAATGGCCACGGATGGCTCGGACTTGAAGAGCATTTCCATTACAGCGAGGGCATCATCTCCTGCCTTTATTCAAATGAGAGCTGTAATGAACTCGCTGCTGCTTAATTCAGACACTCCTCGAGCTGTTCTTGCTTTTGGTTTTATTTTATTTTATTTATTTTTTTTTTTTTTTTTTTTTTTGCTTTGCCATTTCATGGTCAACGTTTATGCATTGCTGTCAGGAAAAATTGCTTTAATTTTCCATTCTGTTTCAACAGCCTCTGCAAAAAACAAAAAGTATTATCCACTGAAGAGCTGTGAATTGACTCCATCTCATATCCAGGAGCAGAGCTAACACCAAAAGGCATTCACTTGCATTTTTAATGTGCAGATGAAGTCAGAGAAATCACTGACTTAGAGGCTGCTGCGTCGAATTTTTCTTGCTAAAGCATCTCCTGTACCCCCCACTCTGAGTCCTGCTCCTCCAGAGAACAGAGCTGTCACTTCTTTAATGATTTCCAGTGGCTACCAGGAACATTTTAAGGCTTAACATGAGTGATGCGGATGAATGAATCTCTAGACTTCGTCTGGCTTTTCATTTACAGTGTCACAATGAGCCCGGGCTGCTGATTTTTCCCCCCTTTTTTTACCTTTTCACTGCCTTCCAACACTCAAATCCTGCCTGGTGCCTGTGTGCCTGAATGATTTGATGTCCCCTGGAACTCCAGAACCCCCAGCC
>NC_031782.1:15958667-15962024 GCF_001522545.3 Parus major
AAATTATCCTTAAAGCCCCTTCTGCCCCAAACCATTCCATGATTCCATGGGTTAAATGCAGCCTCCTGCACCAATCCCTTCCCCCTGAGCACAAACCATCCAAGGCTGTTGTGTTGCCCTGGAAGCAGCAGCAAAGACAGGATTTTTCCAGCTTCCCTGATTGCCTCTCCCAGCACAGCCTGCTGTATTCCCAGCGCTGATCCCAGCACAGCCAGGTTCTCCTCTGTTGCACCAAAACTCGGCTGCAGCTTCAGATTATTCTGGGCAGGAGTGGGATCCCTGCAGAGAACACCACAGAAATAAATTCTTCATCTCAACCCCCTGCCCTGGAGGAATTTTGTTGTTGTTTTTGCCTTGGGGAGCAGCTGGCTGGAGGCAGAGCTGTCTGCAAGCCCTTCCTACCAGGGTTTGCTCCGTGGGGCCGCTGGGTGGGCGAACAATTCAGCTGGGGAGCCTCTGCTTCATCCAGCAAAACAGGAATTTGTCTCACAACAGCTTTTTCCTTGTCTGGTTTAAAATATTCCCGTTTTTCCCAGGAAAGCACAAGAAGGGATGTGTGCCTGAGGAGCTGCCACGCAGCAGCAATCTCCAGCTTCACCCAGGTGAGGGGCCCACGGATTTTTTCCCTGTTGGCCGTCAGGAATTTGCTGGCCCAGGATTTGGGGGCTCCAGGAATCTCAGAAAAACATAAAAAAATAAAAGCAGGGCACTCCATTTTCTCCCATTCTCCCATTTTTATTCCCTGTTTTGCCATGTCTAGATGTGGATTTCGGGGATGAGGAATTTCTGGGTGCCCTCCCAGGAAAGGGGTTTGAGCAGCACTTTGGGAATGGGACAGGAGGGACACTGAGGAGCTGCTGAGTTCCCAAAAACTGAGCTGCTCCTCGTGGTGTCCTGCATGGCCAGAGGATGAGAAATGTACCAAAAGATTGGGAATATCCCAAAATGATAAGGAATATGGCCAAAGGAAAAGGAATATGGTGAAAGGATAAGGAAGATAACCAAAGGATGAGGAGTATGGTGCAAGGATGAGGAATATGGCCCAAAAAATGAGGAATATGGCCCAAAAATGAGGAATATGCCAAAAACATAAGGAATAAAGGAGAAATATAAGGAATAAGGCCAAAGGTGGAGGAATATGGCCAAAAGATAAGGGATATTACAAAAAGATGAGGAATAAGGCCAAAGGATGGAAGAACCCAGCTCTGAGGGCCCCAACACAAGCCAGGTGTCACCCAAACCCAGGGGTCCCAGGATGTGACACAGAAGAAGCCCAGGGAGGGATGATTTGGGAATCCTGCTGGATCTCCTCTGGCTGTCCTGAAGGCTCTGCCCATTCCTGCTCTCACCAGCACGGGTATTCTCAGCCCTGCGAGGCTTCCACAGGGCTGGGTTTTCCTTGTGGATGTGTTTCTCAGGGATAACCAGCCAGGAAAGTGGGATTTGCTCCATAGGAAGCCCTGCTCTCATTGCTCAGCATCTCCACTGGCATTCCCAAGGGATGAATTCCCAGGAAGAGCACAACAGCTACACCTGGAAGGATCTGTTTGGAAAATAAATATTCCCATTTATCCGAGGGGTTCCTACTGCCAGGGATCAGCTGCTCCCTGCGGGAAGGGGAGCCAGGTATCCTCACCCACGGGATCCCACAGGATCTGGACTCAACATTCCCAGATGTAATCAAGGATCCAGTCACAGAAGGAGATGGAGCCAGCCAGGACTGAGCTCCAGCAAAGATCCAAGGCAGATCCAGAGGAGGCACAGGCACTACAGAGGAGGGGAAGGAAGGCTCAGAGCTGGTTTTAGAAGCGATCCCCAAGCCCTGGACAAGGTGTCCAGGTGAGGGTGAGCAGGACTGGCCAGCCCTGACCCCTGCCAGGACCAAAGGCTCCTTGGGATGTTCTTCCCAAAGCATTTGGAGACCCCCTGGGATTGGTTTTCCTCCAGAGTTTTCCTCTAATGATGAACATGGGGGCCAGCTGGAGTTTGAAATGCACCTTGGGCAGCAGGAGGAGTCAGAGGAGAGATCTGATGTCAAACCCAACGTTTTCCAAACCCCGGGTGAGCTGGGGGACAGAATGAAGAGCAGCAAAAACGTGGGGTGTGAACCACTCAGACCCACACAGTTCTGCCAGCTCAGGTCTCCAGTCAGCAGAAACTCTGTGTGAGGGACACCTGACACCAAAATCAAACCCCCAGAATGTCCCCAGGGAAGGAAGTCCCCATCCTGCCCCCCTGAGCAGGTGGGAGCAGGCAGGAGACACGGAGAAAGGGATTTCCCTCCATTCCCACACGGATGAAGGGCACTGAGCCCATAACCTGTGTTTAGATGGGAGCAAATCTTCCAGCTCCCATTTAAAGATGGATTCAGCACATTCCCAGGTAAGCACTTCCAGGAGTTAATTGCCTTTCCCATGAAACACTGGTGGCTTAACTGCCATTGGAATTATTCTTCCTTCAGCTCCACCTGTCAGCCACCAAGTCCTGGCTTTGTCTGCTGGATTAAAGGACCCTCTGCTATCAGAAATCTCCTCCCTGGAAGTACTTAGAGCCCATGATCAAGTCACCTCTCAAGTTGCTCTCTGATGAGCTAAATAGATTGAAGTCATTAAGCCTATCATCACCCAGCAGGTCTGCCAGACCTTTTCTCAGTCTTCCAGCTCTTCTCTGAGCTCCCTCTAATTTTTTTTTTTAATCCATGATAAAAGTGTGGATGCCAGGATTTGATACAATAGCCAGTAATGCTCTCCCTACACTTTTCCATCCTAATAGCCCCTCAAAATATAGGACTGTCACATGAATTAAAAATTGGACTCATGTCCTGCTTATCTGGCTCCCTAAGCCCCATCTCCATCCCCCTGGATTTCCTGAAACGTTCCCAAATCTCCTCATGTGGGTGACACCTTTTGTTGCCACAGCTCCAGCATTGTCCCTTTATTCCTAAAAGGCACATGGATCATTCATCTCCCACCTACAAACCACCTCAGGACTTGGTTCATGGAACAGGGGGTTTCCTTCCACTTTTTCACATCTGAATATAAATCATGGAACCATGGAATATCCTGAGCTGAAGGGACCCACCAGGATCACCCCGTCCAGCTCCTGGCCCTGCCCAGATCCCCCAGCAATCCCCCTGTGCATCCCTGTCCAAACGCTCCTGGAGCTGCGGCAGCCCCGGGGCCGTGCCCATTCCCTGGGGAGCCTCTGGGGGAAGAACCTTTCCCTGCTCTCCATCCCAAACCTCCCCCTGCAGCCGCTCCCTCCTTCCCTGAGCTCTGCCCTCAGCTCCTCTGCTGCAGCTGAACCAGCCCAGTGCCCTCAGCCGCTCCTCGGGTGGTCCCTGCAGACCCTTCCCCA
>NC_031782.1:15962294-15967766 GCF_001522545.3 Parus major
GACAAAACAATTCCCCTTCCAGCTTGCTACCAAGGACAATCGTTACAAGTTCCAGCCCCCAAAGCAGAAACAGCGCTGGGCTGGAGAGACAAAACAAGAAGGGTGGGACTCCATAACCTGAAGCTGGGACTGGACAATTCACCCCGATATGCAGATGGACCAAAACTGATCAAAATGTGAGCCCTCGAGAGCAGTTGTGCATTTTGTGACCATTTTTGGTCCATCTTGGGTGCAGCCCTGGCCGGGCTCTTGTAGTGCCCAAGGTGTGTCCTTTAAGGGCTTTCAGTAAATCCCTGCTTTATCCTGAGCTCTGTGCAGCCTCTGCTCCAGCTCAGCATTCCCAAGGCATCAAGGACAGGGATGTCCCTCCTGGATCCCTGTCCCTGCCGACTCAGATCCAGCTCGTCATGGATCAGCCTCCCCAGATTCCACCCCACAGCTGTTTTCCAGCCTCTCATTCCCACTCTCTCTGTACATCCAGGGTTGCCTCACCCCAGGCACAGAATCCAGGATTTGCCCTTGTTCAGTTCCGTACCTTTGGTGATTCCCAGCCCTCTGATTTATCCAGCTCTCCCTGCAGGACCTCTCTGCCCTCGAGGGAGCCAACAGCTCCTCCCAAGTTAATTCCCAAACTTCCTCATTATCCTTTTGAGTCCCACATCCCAGCTGAGGGTGTTGGGCCTAAATGGATTTGTGGATTAAAACCTCTCCTACTGCACTGAGTTTGTTCTCGGTGCTGGGGCATCTCCTCCTCAATCCCAGGAAATTCATATGTGGAAATCAACTGGAAAACTCGGCCAGCCCCTCTGCTGGAAACCCCCTGCCCTGGGAGAGCTGCTGGTTAATCCCAGGGCAGGGATTGAACTCATCCAACCCATTCCTGCGGCCCTGACCACCACCAAAACACTCCAACGGGAACAAGCTGTTTCCAAGAGTTTTCCAGCTGCTCCTTTCCCCTCCCAGCAAGGCGCTATGTAGGGCACACAACCAGTGCATGAAATCTCCTCTCCCGACCCCTGGCTGAGGCCACCAGCCAGCCCAGGGTAATTAACGGGGCTCCTCTCTGGCTCCAGGTGTCCTGGGAAAGCAGCTGGGCTGGAGCGCCTCGGGACCCGCCAGGCTGGCATGAACGGGAACGCGGCGTTCCGGGGTTCCCACCAGGGATGGCAGCGAGGCTGTGCAGCTCCCTGACCCGCTTCCAGCCCTTCCCATTCCCTGCATGGAATCTCCTGCCGTTCAGGAGTGTTCTGCTGGCGTTCAGGAGCCTTTAGTGCCCTCCCAGCTGCCTTGGGATGCCACTTCTCCCGACTGTGACATTCCCAAGCTGTGTGCACTTCCTCGGCACTGCAGCCACGTCCTGGAAAACCAGAGGAAGTTTGGGATGGCCTGGATGGCAGCTGATCATCCCTGTGTCCTGCCAGCTGCTGGTAAAACCCTGGGAAATCCCATGGGGACGATGGGAATATCTCCACAAAATCGTTCCAAAATGTGAGTGTTCTAGGAGGAAATGTGGGGACTGGAATCTGGTGAGTGAGTGGGAATTCTGAGGTGGGGAGGGAATGGCAGAAGAGGAACATGGGAATGGCAGAGGTGATGGCCCTGGGTGAGCAGGGCCAAGACCTCAGGACATCTCCAAGGTTTTCACTGGAATAAAAGCCCAGCCTTGGATGAGAGCAGATTAAAACAAGGGCTGGGTGAGGCCACTGAAGAAGGAAAAGCAGGAAATGCCCATCCCTGGAAGTGTCCAAGGCCAGGATGGAGCAGGCTTGGACAGTGGGAGGTGTCCATGGCAGGGGTGGCACTGGATGAACTTTGTGGTCATTTCCCACACAAACCAATCTGTGACTCTGGGAATTCCCTGAAAATCAAGACAGAGACAGAAGCCATAAAATTCCCAGGTAAAAGGCAAGGAATAAATCAGAATCAAGGAATAAATCCAGCACCCAGAGACTCCCAGGGCTGGCACAGGATGGACACACAAATCAGCACTTTTAGCACATCAGGAATATCCCCAAAAAGCAGCACCTGCCCCATCCCAGGAGCTGGGATGCAGGAAAGGATCCCACAGCAACACCAGGAACATCACCTGTGTCACACGAGGGGACAGCGTGGAATGACACATCCTGGGAGTTGTGAGGGTGTAAGAGACCCCACATGAAGGAAATCATTCCCATTTTTAAACAAATTCTTCATTTCCAGTATGGAATTACGCATCCTGGAAGTTGTGAGGGGGTAAGAGACCCTACGGGAAGGAAATCATTCCCATTTTTAAGCAACCCCTTCCTCTCCCACAGGGAATTCCACAGAGCTCCAAAACCTGAGCAGAGCTTTGCTGCTGGGACATTTTGATTGCTGATATTTTGAATTTCCTCTCGGTTGTTACAGACAACGATACCAACAATGCACAACCAAATTATTCTCAGTTTTTCCACCCCTAAACCTAAGTTAAAATGCCCCCCAGATGTTTGGTTCTCGTGCACTGAAGCAGAGGGGATGTGCTGTCCTGGCTTCCTCCTGATGCTCCCCAGGAAAATCATCTTCCTACCTTAAAACCATTCCAGTTGTGGGGATGATGATGGTGGTGACAGCACTGAGCTTTACAGCAATCTTTCTTTGAGGACAAAAGAACATTACACAGAAACATGCCCAAGTACAGTCAGAGCTGAGAGTGCATTCCAGGAATAATTCCAATTAAAAATATTAAGGCCATGTGTTGTTGTCACCCAAACACTCCCCAACTGCAGCCACACCATGCAATAATCAATTAAAACACTCCACTGAAATGTAATTAATTGGTTATTTAGTCTCTGGCTGCAGATTAGAGTACAATTGTTTAACAATTTAACAACTTTTGAGATTATTTTTCCTTCTGAGGAGACTTTGCCCTTCCCCTGGGCAGCCTCAGATATTGGATTTATCAACATTCCCAGGAGCAGGGCAGTACCACCACCCCAAACCAGTTGTTTTCCCTCTCCAAGGCCCTGAAATCCTGGGAATTCTGCTGGCTCTCCTGTTTGAGCCGTACCTGTTGAGCAGAGCATTTTGCCGAGGCAGCTTCACTTCCCACAGCCCCTTAACAATATCAACATCCCTCATTTTCCTGGAAGCACAGCTTTTTGTGGACATGGCTCAATAAAAACAGTGTCAGACAAAGGGAAAATCTCAGTAACAAAGAGCAGCTAAAGGAAATGACCATTCCTTATCTTATTTCATTCCTAACTTCAATTCCAGCCTGATTCTCGGGAGTTTGTGCTGCAGGAACTTTGAAGTCTCTGCATTATTCTGCAGCGAGGGCACGAGACACCTGAAATATCCCATCCACAATGCCAGGTTTGTTACTGGAGGTGCCATTAATCATAAATCCCTTTGATTGTGCAAGGTCAGGAGCCTGCTCTGTATTCCAAAGGGAGATGCTGCACATTTGGGCAGGATGAATTCCCTCCTTCCCGGGGATGTGTCCAATCGAGGACAATGGGAATTTGCTGCTGCCCAGAGCTGCTGAAGGAGCCTCCCTAAATCTCCTTTCAGGCCCTGCTGTGACAAAACCCTGAGTGATCCCAGAGCCCGAGTAATGAGAGGTAAAAAGTTACAGCGGGGTAATTGTGGCATTCCAGAGGCACTTCCTGCAGGAATGCTGTCCCACACAAAGGCAATCCGGCTCCCAGGTAGGGCTCTTTCTCTCCAGTTATAGATTTTTATCATTAATTCCAAGGAATCTGCTGTGTCCCTGTCCATTCCCTAGCACAGAGCAGCGTTTTCCATGCTGGCCCAGGCACTGCTGGAAAGATGGAGAGGGAGATTTTCCAAGGGCATGGACAGGGGGAATGGCTTTAAACTGAAAGGGAATTGGTTTAGCTGGGATTTTGGGATGGTTCTTCCCTGTGAGGATGGGCAGACCCTGGCACAGGGTCTCCAGAGAAGCGGTGGCTGCCTCTGGATCCCTGGAATTCTCCAAGGAAAGGTTGTAAGGGGCTTGGAGCAATCTGGGACAGTGGAAACTTGAAGTTCCCTTCCAATCCAAACCATTCCATGATTTCAGAACTCTCTGCCTTTACAATCCCCTTCCCCACTGCAATCCCAGCCCCAGAGCAGACCTGCAGCCCGGTTCTGAGCTGCTGCTTGCGAGACCACCTTGCTTTTTGGAATGCCAGCCGCGGGATATCGGGAGAAACACGAGGATTGCGTGGAGAGGTTTGGCATCCTGAGCGTTTCATCTGCCTAATCACCGAGGATTGTAGGTCAGGAACCAGGCTCCCGATGTGGTCCCTGCTGCTTGGCATGCATCGCTCATCCTTCCCTCTCCAATCACCGTGGAAGGCTCCCGAGGAGAGGGATGAGAGGCCATGAATAGCAAAGAGCTGCGCCGGGGGGAGGCTGCAATGTGAGCAGGAGAACTATTCCCACTCCAAAGAAATCAGGGGGTATTCAGCAAGCGAACAAAAGGTGGAAATTCGGGAGAAATTGCTTCCCTCCAGGGCACATGATCAGAGCCACCTTCCCTCTCCTGCTCACTGTGCCTGGGCAGCAGCTCCCTGTCTGTCCTGGGGGAATTCTCCGTGTCTTGGAGGCTTCTCCATATCCTGGAGGCTCCTCCATGTCCTGGAGGGCTTCCCCCTGTCCTGGGAGGCTTTTCCACATCCTGGAGGCTTCTCCGTGTCCTGGAGAGCTGCCCCCTCTCCTGGGAGGCTTCTCCACATGCTGGGGGATTTCTCCATGTCCTGGAGGCTTCTCCTTCTCCTGGAGACTTCTCCATATCTTGGAGGGCTTCTCCCTCTCCTGGAGACTTCTCCATGTCCTGGAGGCTTCTCCCTGTCCTGGAGACTTCGCCCTGACCATCTCCTTGGCAAACTCCCATCATTTTACTCCTACTTCCCACTGATTTTTCCTCAATTTCTCTCTCTCTGTTCTCTTTCACCCCTCAGCTGTAGATTCTGAGCTCCACCAGGAGCATCTTCTTCAGCAATTTCCCCATCAGGCCTCACCCAGCTGCTTGCAGCTGCTTTTTGTGTCCCCTCAGAGAGCAGAGGGAGCTCAGGGATGCCCTGGAAGTCCCCAGATGGGAAATCTGTGCCCGTGCTGGTGCCTCAGCCCTCAGGACATCTCCATCCCCTGCAGCAGCGCTGCAGCAGAATAAATGGGTGGATAAATAAATCATCAGGGCCCCAAACAGAGGCCTTGATCCCAGCAAAGTTATCAAATATTCATTTTCAAGCAGGAAAGTAAATAAGTGAGAGCACAGAGGGAGGTCATCGTGTCCTCGCTGCAGTCCCTGCGCTGGGCACTGCTCAGGGGTCACCCTCGGTGGCCAACGGGACACAGGAGCCACCAGCCCTGTGGAGAGAGGAGAATCCTCCTCCAGCTCCTGAGAACCTGCCAGGAACCCTCTGCCCCAGGCCTGGATCACCCCCAGACCCTCCACACTTGGCCTGAGGTTGTCCTGGTGTCTGATGACCCCACCCATGGTCTGACCCA
>NC_031782.1:15968280-15976255 GCF_001522545.3 Parus major
ATGGTCTGACCACCCCATCCATGGTCTGACCACCCCACAATGGTCTGACCACCCCATCCATGGTCTGACCACCCCATCCATGGTCTGACCACCCCAGCACTGGTCTGACCACCCCACAATGGTCTGACCACCCCAGCACTGGTCTGATAACCCCATTGCTATCAGGACCAAGCCATAATTTTTGTGATATTTTAATGGAACTCCCTGTTGCTGGAGAACCCCTTGGCTGAGGAGTGGGAATACACCATCCACTGTGGTGGTACCCAGGGAGACCCATCCCTCACCCTCCTAACGAACCCACCCATATTTAATGTGGAAAATGGATGGTTTTCCCTTCCTGCCTCTGCAATGGGGTGTGGGAGGCCGGGGGAGCGATGGGAGCTGGGGCAATCCACTCCCTCTCCGGATTGTCAGGAAAATGAATCCTCATGGAATCACCGCCTGCAGTGCCTGTGGCTATTCCAGCCATCCATCAGGGCTATGAAATTCCATCTGTCCCAAATTAATGAACTCCACTGAAAGGCACCGATTCATTACTGGAGTTTGAGCTTGGCCTTGGCAGGGGCACAAAAACCTGGCTGAAGTGTCAGGGACAGAGAATTGTCCCCCCCTGGGGCTGGGGTGGGGGACATCAGCTGCTCCATCCCAACCTGGAGACAGCATTTCCCACCCAGCTTTTCCAGCTGCTTTTCCTTCAGTGATTCCCTAAATCCGGGCACATTGTGTTTTGTTTCCTTCCAGCACAAGGAATTGTGAGAGTGGATCCAACAAAAAAAGCAGCAGCTGCCTTTCCCTGCTTGCTGCTTATGTGGGAGTGGAGCAGCCAACACCGTTCCTAGCACCTTTTAAATTCCTAAAAAACAAAGGTTTTACTTCTGCAGAGTTGGTACAGGCTCACAGTTACAGATTTCCTGCGGGTGGATTCACCTCTATCCCTTCTCCAGGCAAAAATCTCGTCTGGATTGTGATGGAACAATACCTGTGTCAGCTCCCATGAATTCCTGGGGAGGTGTTTGCTGCTCTTCCTCCAGTCCTGCATCCTGGTGACAAAGCAGATGAGGAAAAATCTCATATTGATTTGTTTTTAATTTATAATTCCATTATTGTCTGTCACAGCTGCAGAGAAAAATTGGGAGTGCAGCCAGGACATCCTGACAATCCTTGATTTGGAATCTTCTGCCTCAGCTTCTCCGAGGGCAGGAATCCAAGTGCCAGTGGCAGCTGTGCAGGGCATGTCCTGGGTCAGACAGGGAAGAAACTGGATTTGCTGGGCCCTTGTGGGAAGATCTCCATGGAAATGTGGTTTTATTGGAATCTGCAGCACCCCTGGACTCCTGTCCCTCTGTACAGCAGTGGTGTCCCATCTTGTCTCTGCTGGTCCCCTGACCTCAGCTCCCTCTGCTCTGCAGGCCCAGCACCACAAAAACCCCAAAAACCAACCCCAAATCCATATCAAGCTTCCCAAATGATTTCCAGCCATCCTCATCCCACATGCCTGTGACACCGAGGGTGCAGGAGACATTCCAGGGTGAGCATCCCTGAGGACCACGGGATCCAGGTGATTCCATGGGCACAGGGAAGGTGTTGTCCCTTCCCAAGGTGCCCCACGGAGCTGCTCGGACCCCATGGGGGGCAATGTCCTGTTTCTGTGGCTTCCTGGGAAGTCAGATATTTCTGTGTTGGAGACAGAGCCGTGTAAAGTCATTTAGACAATAAAGGAGTGACAGGATTTCCACAGGAGAAGAGATTAAGCAAAGTGGGATTATTTTGTTCGGCAAGGAGATGATTAAGAGGTGCCATGATTGAAGTGTTTAAAGTGGCTCAGGGTTCTTATCAAATTAAGCTGTGCTGGAGATGGCTGGGCAGCTGTCACTCAAGGACACAGAACTTCACTGCAGCCTCTCCCGTGGTGCAGGGAATGGTTTGGGATCCAGAGGACAATCCTGGATGGAGACAGTGCGAGGTTTGGGTGGGCTGCAGAGCCCACAGGTGACCTTAACCTTGGCAGCATCTTTTTAAACATCAGATCCTGCTCACACCCATTTATTCCCCTCCGTGCTTTCACCTGGATGTTCTCATCCCTCTCAGCAGTCCTGTCCTTTCCTTCTCTCCTGGAAATTCCTGATAATTCCTGGTTTTCTGACTCCTCTCCAGGGGGCACAAGCAAAGCCAGCTGATGTGCTGAGGGTTTGTCTCTTCTCTGCATTCCTGCCCTGTCCATCACTGCCTGGGAGTTTTCCTGTCTCCTCATCCTTCTTGTGCCCCTTGGAATTCTCTGCCGTGCCTGCCATGCCCAATCCATGCCAGTCCCCTGTCACCTTCAGAGGAGCCGGGGCGGTTTCCTTGGATTAGCACTGGATAATTGCAGTGGAGAGGTTTCACCGAGGCCCTTCCTGCCAGCCCCGGCCCGAATTTCTGTTCCGGATCACAATCAGATTCGCAGCTCTCACCCCTAATTACAAAATTGCCTCTTCAGCCCTTGATGAGCTGCAAATTCCTTGATGGATTCACCTTGTTCTGCGTGCTCCGTTCGCAGCTCCCTCTCATGAGCAGCGTTTGGATGTGGAGTGGAGCACTCCTCGCTTTTCCTCAATGGAACTGCAAAATCAGTCCCCTCTTCCCAAGGAGCGTTCAGCCCTCGAGAGCTGCAAGCCCCGCTATTGTCAGTGCAGGAGCTGCTTCTGAGCTGCTTCTGGCCCCTGTTTTCTGTCTTCTCCAGCTGCTTATCCCAATTCCAGGGGATTTCAGCTCTGCCTGCTGAGAGGGCACCTTCTCATCTTCCAAGTTCCTTCTGGACCTGTTTGGTGCCTGTCCCCTGTGCTGGCCCTGCTGGGACCCCTGAGGGCTGTGTCCAGTTCTGGTCCCTCATGGCCAGAGAGCCCTGGAGGGGCTGGAGCGTGTCCAGGGCAGGGAACGGAGCTGGGAAGGGTCTGGAGCCCCAGGAGGGGCTGAGGGAGCTGGGAAAGGGGCTCAGCCTGGAGAAAAGGAGGCTCAGGGGGCCCTTCTGGCTCTGCACAGGTCCCTGGCAGGAGGGGACAGCCGGGGGGGTCGGGCTCTGCTGCCAGGGAACAGGGACAGGAGGAGAGCTCAGGCCTCAGGCTGGGCCAGGGGAGGCTCAGGGTGGACAGCAGCAGGAATTTCCCCATGGAAAGGGAGCTCAGGGATTGGAACTGCCCAGGGAGGTTTGCAGTGCCCATCCCTGGAGGTGTCCCAGGAAGGGCTGGAGGTGGCACTGAGTGCTCTGGGCTGGGGACAGGGTGGGGATGGGGCACAGCTGGGACTCCATGGGCTGGGAGGGATTTTCCAACCTCAGTGAGCCTGGGATTCTTTAGGCCTGCCCCAGGAGCTGGGCATGGCTGAGCACCCACAGGGAGCAGAGCATTTCTGCCCTTGCTGTGGCAGTGCTCAGGGCAGGGGAGGGGTGGCTCTGTCTGTGCAGTGACAGCTCCACTGCCACCAGCAGTGTCACTCAGCTCCATCCATGGGCTCAGACTGCAGCAGGTTTATCCCATCTTTCCTCACTCCCAACCCTTCCCGAGATCACACATCCCAAAACACCTCTGGGTTTCCTCTGAGGGTGGGAACAGCTGGAAAAAAAACTCTTCCCCTTGACTGACAGCAGAGTTTCTGTCCCTGAGAGCAGAGGCTGCTGTTCAGCGGGATGTGCTCCAAGCTTCTCCTGGCACCTGCGGAGCAATCCCGGCTGGTTCCGGGGAGGATGGATAAACTCTTCATCCAAGCTCATCCACATCTGCCCAGCCTGGCTGGAAATTTAGGCTGAATTCTTAAAAAGGGCACCGGAGCACCAAGCCCGGCTCTGCCCCCGTGGGCCGGGAACAAAAGCAATTATGAGGCGAGGCGGGAGCTGGGCTTTGGGCTCAGCTTATCCCACTGATTATGGGATCATCTGCCAGGCCTGGCCTCTTTGCCAAGCAATCCCCTGGCCACAGCCACCATCCAGAGAGGAGAAAGCTTGGAAAGGCCAAGCCTTGGCAGCCCCTGCAGGACTGGAGTTCATCCTGGCTCTGGCCAGAGCCTTTCCGTGCTTGGAGCTGCTGGGAAGGAGCTGCCAGGGGTGGGAATTTTGTGCTTCTTCCCACAGAATTTTTTTTTTTTTTTTTGCTAGGATGTTCATTTCAGCTCTCTCCAATCTCCCTTTTATCCTGGCAGAGCTCCACCTTCCTGTGGATAGCACCTCCACAACCCCTTCCTTGCTCCAAAGCCATTCCTGGTGGGTGCAGGGCTTGCCACACCCCACAATCCATCTTCTTCCTGCTCCATTCCCAGCTTTTCCTTGCCTCTTCCCACTGGGATTCCACCAGAAGGACACCAAGCCCCCCAGTTCCTTCAGTTTGCCCCTGGCAGGGTGGCCATTCCTAATGGCTACACAGTGAAACCATTCCCAAAAGAGCTGCTCCTAATTCTGCACCCATGTCCTCTCATCCCTGGCCCTGTGAGGAGCTGGGAATGTTTTCCATGTCCGTGTGGTGGCTGAGGCCTGGCTCCAGCTGCTCCAGGAAGGAGGCTCCCTGTGGGATGCCTGGCTCAGAGCTGTGCCAGAGGAAGGTTTGGGATCCTGTGGATGTGCAGGTGGAAGACAGAGGGCTGGGATGCAGCTGCAGGGTCAGGACACCGTGGCTGCTTCCCAGATCCCACAGAGCCCAGCTGCTTCCCAAAGTGCTGGGGGCTGAGCTGGGATTGTGCTCCTGGAGCTGGGGCAATCATCCTCAGGGAATTCAGCCTCATCCCCTGGGACCCGACTGCACTGGCCCCACACAGGGAAATCCCAGCCTGCCCGCTCCTCATGGAATCTCCAGCACTCCAGCCTAGTAAAATTTTAGGGAATGGTCTTTTTTTTAAGGGAAAAATTTAGGGAAAAGCTCCTCCCAGGAGCCGCCCAGGAGATTTTGCATCGTGACATTTTTCCTATTTTCACATCCCCTTTAGAGGTGAGAGCTCTTTTAGAAGGAGTCTGGAGCCTGTGGGGTGAGAACTTCCCCAAGGGAAGGGGTCCCCCAAACCCTCCAGGGGGACAGCAGGTGAGCAGGACGAAGGGCAGCCCTCGGGGACAGGGCCCTTCCCTTTCCCCTTGCCCCGGTGATGTTTGGATGTCTCCGTGTCGGGAGCTGGTTTCTCCTGGAGGGGAAGGAGGTGCCGCCAGCAGCAGCCACGGGGACGCAGCTTTCCTCTAATGAACTAGAAAATAGTTTCCCTTTAATACTGATTATCCTGGGAGGCAGCTAAAGGGAATGTGATTTCCATAGTGATGAACCCCCGGGCACAGCCTTGCTCGGCAGCAGCACGGGCTGGGCTCAGCTGGGATGTTGGGATGTTCTGGAGCATCCCAGCCTTGGCAGGCCTCGGCATCCCAACAGCTGTGCCCTGATCCAGCAGCTCTGCCTGCCTCTGGAAGTGCTTGGAGCCGGCTGGGAGGGGTTGTTGTACCCCTGAGACTGCATCCTGCCTCTCCCACCTCAGCCTGGCTCCCCATCCCTCCTCTCCCAGCTCCCAGTTGTGATCAGCTGGATGCTGCTGCCCCTTCTCTGCCATCCCCTTCTGGGGGCATTCTGGAATTCTGACCACAGCAGGCAAATCAGTGCCCAGGGAAGAAACCAAAGCTGGGCAGATCCAGCTGGGAATAAAAGTGGGAAATGCCCCAAACCCCCCTGGGCTGATTCTGCCCCTGTGCTCAGGTGAGACCCCACCTGCAGAGCTGCCCCAGCCCCGGGCCCAGCACAGGGAGCACCTGGAGCTGCTGGAGCCAGGCCAGAGGAGGCTCCAGGATGAGCAGAGGGATGGAGCAGCTCTGCTGGGAGGAAAGGCTGCCACAGCTGGCAATGTTCACCTGCACAGGAGAAGCTTTGGGGTGAGCTCAGTGTGGCCTTGCAGGGCCTGCAGGAGCTGCAGGAAACATGGAGAGAGACAATTCCCAAGGGCTGGAGGGACAGGACCCAGGGAATGGCAGAGTTGGATGGGATATTGGGCAGGAATTGTTCCCTGGCAGGGTGGGCAGGCCCTGGCACAGGGTGCCCAGAGCAGCTGGGGCTGTCCCTGGATCCCTGGAAATCTCCAGGGGGTTGGATTTTCCACCCTGGAAAAGGCTGGCCAGGATCCTCCCCCACGGGAGTGTTTGCTCTCAGCCAGGGTGCAGATGGCTCCAGTCTCCCAGGATTTGGCCAGGAGAGGTTTGGGTGGAGGTTCTGGGATGGTTCCTGCACGTTCCCATCGGTGCCTGTCCCCACAGCAGGTTTGTGGCACTCAGGTTGCTGCTCCTGGCCCTGCCACACTCAGAGCAGATGTCCCTGCTCCACAACACATGGACACACCATGCCTGGCCATATGGGACAAATTATGGGAGGTAAAAAACACAGGAGGCAAACAGGGAATCTGGGAGTGCAGCAGTGCAGAACGTGCTGGGGGAAGCCACAGTCCCCCAGCACTGAGAGCAGCCAGATTGGGAACCAGCATTCCCTGCCTGGGTCAGCATTCCCTGCCTGGGTCAGCATTCCCTGCCTGGGTCAGCATTCCTGTCTCCCTCAGATGGACGAGGTTGTGGACTAATAACCAAATCAAATATTCAGGAGCTGCCTGCTCTGCCAGAGGCACTGCAGAGATGGATGCTGGAAACCTGGGAAGCTCTGTCTGCACCTGGAGCTTGCATGGCTTGGATGGGCAAATGTGGCTGGGCTCAGTTTTGGGAAAGGGGATTGGTTCTCCAGGGGGAGGAATTTTGTACCTCATCCCACTGGAGGAAGGGAAAACATTCAGGAACCTGGTTTTGGAGGGAATAATTTGGGAATGCAGCTGCCCACAACCCCAATCCTGCTCCCTGGCTCTTTGTCCACGTTAAATGAACACATGGTGCAGGAAATTTAGGAAGACCCTGACCACAGCAGGGAAGGGATCCCAAAATGCCCAGTGTTGGATGCCACCACTTCCTGTCAGGACTGGGGAGTCACAGGGACCAACTGGTGACTTCTGTCAGTGCCAGGTGTCCCGAGGGGACACAGGGAGCTGCAGGGACAGGCTGTGCCAGCGCGGTGCCCAGCGGGGGCTGACGGATGTTTCTGGAGCACAATCCTGGATCTCAGCAACACCTGAGGGTGGCCAGAGGGGACAAACCAAGGGAGGGAGCAGCTGCTGCACATCAGTGATGGGGCAGAGGGAAGGGAGGGGGTGGAAATCTGGCACTTTCCTGCCTCTCTCCAGACATGAAGAGTGACAGGGACGATTTTTCCTGGGAGGATGAGGTTTGGGGCTGTTCTTTTCTTGCTCCTAGCAGGAAAAACACAACGGTTTAAGAGTTTTCCCATCACAAAAGGCTGCAGGGATGTGCAGGACACAAGAATTCCTTGGGATGCCTGGGGATGGGGAAGTTCCCACGGCATTCCCAGCTCCATGCCCAGGTGCTCTGCCAGTCCCCAGCTGGGTGTTCAGGCCATGGATGAAGATCCCTGTGGAATCTCTCAGCATTCCCCACGCCCTGCCTCCATCCCTCGAGCCCCTCTGGAGCTTTGCAGGGTCGTGGGACACTCAGTGGGAGGAGGGCTGGGGGATCCTTGTGCACTTGGAGACTTCCCACCTTTTTCTCCTCACTCCTTGATTCCAGAAGCTCCCAGGGACACTTTTCTCCACATCCAGGTCCCCTCTGGCTGGCTCTCAGCCCTGCCAGTCCCATGGAACTGAAGCAAATCCCAAGAACTGAAGCCAGGATCAGCCTTTTCCTGTCCATTGCCTCTCCCACCCACTGTCCTTCCCTGGTGTCAGATCCTCTGCAAAGCTTCACAAACCCTTCCCACCTTGCTCCCCTGTCCCTGGGAAAAGGGGGATTCTCCAGGTGGCCCTTTGCAGTGCTCAGTGCCTGAGGATTGAAGATGGAGCAGCCCTGGAACATCCCAGCATTCCAGCAGCAAGGAATCAGCCAGGTGAGCAGGGAATTGCAGGTGAGACATCCCAGCCAGGTGAGCAGGGAATT
>NC_031782.1:15976275-15983585 GCF_001522545.3 Parus major
CAGGTGAGACATCCCAGCCAGGTGAGCAGGGAATTGCAGGTGAGACATCCCAGGGGCTGGAGGGGCTGTGGCAGCTCCCTTTGTATCCAACACATCCCTCACCTGTGGCTCCACAGGGGGATTTGGGGTTGGGGAAGGATTTATTCATAAAGCCACGGCAGCAGGAAAGCAATCCTTGTCCTGGGGGCCCTGCAACGTGTGGATAAAGCAAATTAGAGCCAGGTCTGCGTGTGGAGGTTCTAAACAAACACAGCCTGGCTTAGGAGCTGGGAGGGAGAGAAGGAGTCAGAGAGAAAAAGGCAGAGGCAGAGGGAGGGGAGAGTCCTTTCATAATTCATCATTCCTGAAATAAAAATAAGGCTGGAATCATGTTTTGGGTAGAAGGGAGAGCGCGTAGGAAGTGTGTACTTGCCAATCTGCCAAAAAAAGTTGCTTTTTATTTTCTTAAGAAGGCAATTATGTATTTTTGTCAGCCACTTCCTACTTTGAAGCAGCTGAACCTGCTTTGCTCAAACTTTCCCAAACAATTTGCCCTCGGGCTGCTGCCAGAACTGCAACATTTACACCCCGAAGATGAAAGGGGGGGAGTGCCACGGCTGTGGCTCCGTGCAGAGGCACCTGCAGAGCGCTCCTGCCTGCCTTCTGCACAAATCCGGGAATCTGGGAGCCCCTCTTTGCCTTGGCTCAGGTCGGGAGCTCCTCACAGGGATGCTCAAATGTCACTCCAGGGCGGTGTCTGATGCTGCTGCTTCTGGAAGCTCACAGTTTTTTGGGATGAGGAGATGGAGCCCAGCTGGATCCGGGTCCCAGCTGGTGCTCAGCACACCCTGGACAGGGAAAGTGTTTGGGTTTCTGGATTTCCAAAGTGTTTTGGATCCAAGTGCCTAAATCCCTGCCCCTCTCCTGGGCTCTCTTTGGGAATCACTGCAGCACATTTGGGATGGATACCAGGGGCTTGAACTGGTTCTGCCTGGGGTTCCCAGGATGGGCAAAGCTGGGCTCCTGTGCCCCCAGCTCTGCTGTGCCACTGTCCCTCCATCCTGCTGGAGGTGCCAAGGGAGCCTGAGAGGGACAAAGGCATTAGAGGCCTCTGAAATCCCTGCATTTTCAGAGCCCTGGTTTACCTCCAGCAGAAAATATATCAGCTTTTTTGGTGAGATTCATCCACAGCTGGAGCTGCAGGCTCTTGGGGCTCTCCAGTTGTCCTTGTGGCCAATGCGAGGAAGAAAAGGCTGAGCACAAGAGGGGAGGGATCCTTTTGGCCCCACAGGGTTTAGCAGCATCCCAAGGGCCCCCAGCTCCAGGTGAGGCAGCATTCCTGCCCCTACCTCTGGAACACCCAGTGCTGCCCATAAATTACAAATAGGAGGGATAAATTCCTTGGAAAGCTCGGCAGTGGCTGTGGGTGGGACAGGACAGAGTGCCCAGCTCTGCAAGCACGGCAGGGATGTTGATATTCCTGATATTCCTGCCCAGGGGGTCACCTGATAGCAGCACTGGGAGCACACGTGGGGAAGATGCATGGCTGGAACCCCCGAGGGCTGACAGGAGTGACCTGGCTGTCCCCAGGGTGCTGTGGTGATAACGGGATCTCCCTCCTCCTGATCCCACACTCTGCCCTGACCCTGCCTTGGACTGGAAAGCTGGTAAATATGGCCTGGCTGGGCTGGAGTGCAGAGAATGCCAGAGTGGGCTGGGAGGAACCTTAAAGCTCATCCAGTGCCACCCCTGCCATGGCAGGGACACCTTCCACTGTCCCAGACTGCTCCAAACCCATCCAGCCTGGCCTGGGGCACTGCCAGGGATCCAGGGGCAGCCCCAGCTGCTCTGGGCACCCTGTGCCAGGGCCTGCCCACCCTGCCAGGGGGGAATTCACTCCCAAAATTCCGTCTGATGATGGAAAATAGCAGGGGAAAACAAACAGGGGTCAGTTCAGAAGCCACATCGTGAGGGATCACAGAACCACTGAGGTTGGAAGAGACCTTCAAGGCCATCCAGTCCAACCACCCACCCAGCACTGCCCTGGAGCCCCAAAACCAGCACCCAGCACTGCCACAAAACCCCCAAAAACCCCAAAACCAGCACCCAGCACTGCCCTGGAGCCCCAAAAACCCCAAAACCAGCACCCAGCACTGCCCTGGAGCCCCAAAAACCCCAAAACCAGCACCCAGCACTGCCCTGGAGCCCCAAAAACCCCAAAACCAGCACCCAGCACTGCCCTGGAGCCCCAAAAACCCCAAAACCAGCACCCATCACCACATCCAGACATGTCCCCAGGGATAAGGATTCCCCACTCTTTGGGCACCCAATTCCAGTGCCCATCCACACTAAAAATGAACATTTTTTTCCTAATCTGCCCTAAATCTCCCCTTTCTGAAGCCATTTCCTCTTGTCCTCCCTCTGCAGGAGTGACAGAAGGAACTGGTCCCACCCCAAGCTCCTGTCCTGGATCCAAAAGTCAAACCGGCAAGGAAAAACTTTGGTAATTAATAATCCCACCAATTAGAGCTGCCCTAATGAGATGGGAGCTGCAGAACACGTGGTGCAAATCAAGCCTTCATTTCCCAGCACAATTTCTCCGTTTTCCTTCCCATAAAACCTTTTGTTGCTGGGCCTTTTCCTGGAAGAAACGAAGGGGAGAAGGGAATGATCAGGAGGATCATGGAGAGGGAAAGGCAGCCGTGAATGCACTTCATGTTTGCAGTAATTAAGGAACTGTCGAAATTCCTAAATCCCAATTTTGAAATCGTTTGGTTGACTTGACACGTCCAAGTCCCCGAGCTTTTAATTCAAATATAAAGCTTGATTGGCAAATTAAGAGAAGGCTATGAATGAAATTAATGAAAGATTAAAGACCAGCAGCTCACGCTGATATAAAAATTACCCCTCCAAAATAGGTTATGCAATAATTAGGATAAGTTGCCACTCTGCTAATATTAATTCTGATCTAACATTTATTCATTGATGAGATTTACTGATTCCCAATGAAGTCCTAAAAATTCCCTACAAGTGTTGGATCTTTGCAGGCTCTGTTAATCACCTTTATTTTCAATTCCAAATTTTTTAAATTGCCATGAAGCAAGTTCTCCTTAATAAATGGTGCTGTTGAGCACTTAAATTTGCAGTTGCACTGAGGGAAATGAGATCCAAGAGCCATTAGGACATGGAATGGGAATTTGATTAACCAAAGTTACCTGGACAATGCACTTGGACCCCTCCTGCTTCTGTGTCAGGCCCTGCATCCAAGGAAAACTGAGGGCGGGACAATCTGAGGGAGTTTTCCTCACCAAGCGCTGCAGCCTGTGGAGCTCTGCAGTCAGAATTTGGGAATCAGTGTTCACAGGTGGTGGGGGAAAGAGGGAATTATCATCCAGCTGGGATTGGGACTGTGTGCCCCCTAAATTGGGCAGGACGAGGTGACCTCAGAGAGGACAGAAAGGAAAACCTTGGTGCTCCCTCTCCCAGACGTGCCCCGGGTGGGATTTGTTGCCAAACCCAACATTATTCCTGCTTCCCTCACTTAACTTGGATATTTTTCCATCCAGCCACCTAAACTGCACATCAGCAGCGTTCCCCAGCTGAGAATATCCCAGGATTTTTAAAACAATTTTTTTTTTCTCTGTAATTGTGTTCAGCTTTATCATTACCTGGAGTCTGCTCCGCAGCACTTCCGTGAATACGCTGGAATTTTTTATGGACTCTGCGATTTATGGCTCGGCTTCTCTCTCTGTCTTGCTTGTGGCAGATGAGAACTGAATTCCTCTGTTTCTGATCACTTATTCCTGCTTTATAGTGCAATAAAAAATAAAAACAGCCCAGTAAAATACTGTAAATAGAGTGGGTGCAGCTGCATCTCTGCGCTTTTCCTGCTCGGATCAATGCCTGGACACATCCTGCATCCTCAGCCCTCCCAACTTAAGATGGAAGGAGCCCTCCTGCTCCCACACTCAGGAAAAAAACACTCCTCAAAGCTCAGCTCCATCTTCACAGGTTTGGGTGGGACATGGTGGTGATGCCAACCAGCCTGGTGGCGTTGGGGTGTTCCCTGCTCCTCCACCGCCTGTAGGAGGATGTGGAATGGGACAAGAGGCCTTTCCTCCTCCTCTCCAAGGACCTCCACAATTCCAGGGTTCCCCTCGCTCCATCCCTGCTCCACAGACCATTGCTCTCCACCCACTCCCACTGAATCTGGTGTGGACACGATTTTCTGAACATGAGAGAATTTCAAGCTCTCAGGGCTGATTGTTCCCAAGGGAAAGTCTTTTGAGGACTTTTTCTCTCCCAAGGACTGTTTGTAAAAATAAGGTTTTACTTGCCCAAAACAAGGCACAGATATTGTGAGAGTGTTTCTCTCTTGTCCCACCAATGGGATGAGGGAGGTGTTGTTCCTTCTACCAATCAGGAGGACCTGTATGGGAACACCATATAAAAGTGTTTAAAAAACCCAAAATAAAGGCTTTTTGCCTCCTGAAGAACCTCTGGCTGCTGCTTGTGTTACTCAAACCCACACTCTATATTTTGTGTCCTCTAGTGACAATCCAGAGTTCCCAAAGTCCCCCCAGCCCCTCTCCAGAGGATCTCACTTTTTCCAGCCTCAGGATCGCTCAGGCTCCCCGAGCGCCTCCCCTGATTTCTCCCCCTGCATGGGAAGGAGCTCTGCTGCTCCACCGGGCTCTCATCCCAGACGTGGCCCTGGAGAATCCTCCTGGAGAAGCTCCTGCTCCAGAAGGTGAAGCTGAAGAGCGTCACTCACACACAAACGGGAGATCCATCACGGAGCTCTCCGGCGTGCACAGCTACAGGGAAGAACCTGTTCCCATTTTGCACTCCCAGCTCAGGTATTAAACGCAGATTTGTCGGAATTCTCTCATTTCAGGTGAGGCAAAGACACCTGGCAAGAGCCTGGCGCTCTCCTCACCTCGAGCAAACGATTCCCAGCCCCGGAGGAGTGAGGAGGCTCTGGAAAGGTGCTCGGGAGCAGTTGATGTGAGTCGCTGCCAGGATAAAGACATCCAAAATGGCTCGAGATTCCTGCCAGGATTGGGAGATGAATCAGGGCCGTCGTGACCTCTCCATGTGTCTGGCAAGTTGTTCTCTTGTTGCCTCGTGAACAATCTGTTTTCCCCAGACCCAAAATAACAATGTTGAGGAATAAAGTGCTTTTTTCCCCTCCACTCTGGGTGAGTCACTGAAGGGAAAGGAGGAGGAGTTCTCCACGTAGACATGGATCAGGAGCTGGGAATTCTGAGAGGGAACAGTCTGGGTCGAGGGTGTCACCCCTGCATTGCTGGGGTGACAAAAGGCCCCAGCTGGCCCAGCTGGCCCCTCTGCCAGCCCCTGGTGGTGTGCACCTCTTCCTCCCACATCATCTCCCGCTCTTGCTCCTGTCATCTCATCCCGAAAAGTGTCTGGCGTGGATCCCGTGGTAAACTCGCTGCTGCCAGCCCTGTGCCAAAGCTTTCCCTTCAAATCTCAAGCAGGAGCAGGTTGGAGCCTTGACATTTTTCAGCAACTAAGCCAAAGTCGACGGCAAATGATATTTTTACCTTTTCTCTCCCTGCCCTTTTCTTCCTTCGTGTCTGTTTGCTTCTCTCTTCCTTTGCCTCTCAAAAAAAACCAACAAAAATTCAAAATCCAGCGTCACCAACTCAATAATTGCCCTTTTGATGTGTCCCTGTCCGTGGTGACTCTGAGCAAAGGGGCCAGAAGGTCCAAGATTTGCCCTTGGAGACTCTTTAAGGCAAAGGGAGAATGTTTCAGTGATAAATTCTGCATTGAAAGCCTTGTTTTTCTCCCTTGTTTTCACAGGAATTTCATCGGCACTCACTGACAGCTCAGCTCTCGCACGGCTGTTTGTGTGCAGTGGATGGATGCCAGCCGTAACTTAGATCCACTTAAATATTGCATGGAACACCGGGATTGCTTCCCTTCTGTGGCCACCCCACAAGAGCCAGGGCCAGGGTGACTCAGGGATGAGATTCCACTCTCCCACTGCTGGTACTGGCAGGAGCCCCTTGGGCAGCTCAGACCTCACATTCCAGGGAAGGTTTTTATCCCTTTTTTGTTTTAACTTACTCATGACAAGAACCAACAATAATCTGAAGCAACCTGAAAGGTGAAGGTGTCTGTTCAAAGAAGGGTTTGAGCCCCTTCCAGGGCCTGCAGGGGCTCCAGGAGAGCTGGAGAGGGACTGAGGACAAGGGATGGAGGGACAGGACACAGGGAATGGCTTTAAGCTGACACTGCATAGATTTAGATGGGATATTGGGAAGGAATTCCCCCTTGGCACAGGGTGCCCAGAGCAGCTGGGGCTGCCCCTGGATCCCTGGAAGTGTCCAAGGCCAGGCTGGAGCAGCCTGGGAGAGTGGAAGGTGTCCCTGCCATGGCAGGGGGTGGCTGTGGATGAGTTTAGGGTTTTTTTCCCAACCCATTCCACAATTCCGTGATGTGACAGCAGCAGCTGCTGAAGGAAAGAGGGAGAAAAGGAACACTCAGAGACAGCCAAGCCCGGGAGCTCCAGCACTGCCCCTGTGCTGCTGTGCCTGCAATTCCATGGGTGGGTGGCACCTTGGTGGCACCTGGAGCTGCAGCCACTGTCCCTGGAGGGCCCAGCCCAGCAGCTCGGGGTGCTTGGGGACACAACCAGTGCCCAGTCCCACAGTTCTGGTGTCCCCTGCAGTGCCAGAACCATCCCATGGGGAAACCCCAAAGCCCCTCCAGATCCCTTGTGCGCCCTCTTCCCCTCCAAAGCCGCCCCAGATTCTCACCCTGAGCCCTCCTTCCCCATCCCAGTGAGGAGAGGCCCAAAATCTGCCCTTCCATCCCTCGTGGGGCTGGGCTGTTCCTGTGCTCCCATCAGGACACCACAGTGTGCCTTTGGCAGGGATGTGGCACAAGGGACACCCCCCAGGACAGCCCTGAGCCAGCAGAGCAGCCACAGCCAGGCCCAGAAATGCTCCTGATTAATCCTGGGATTTATGGTGCCCATAAAGCCCGTTCCAGTGACAATATTAATGTCCCAATTAATACTCAGCGACAGACATTTTAATGGAACTAATTCTGGGCTGGATGCTCCCTTTGGAGGGATATAAATGGCCTTAAGTGGTGCTATTGATCCCTGTGGCCACAGCATTCCACAGCAATTCCATCCATCCATCCATCCATCCATCATCCCTCATCCATCCATCATCCATCATCCATCATCCCTCATCCCTCATCCATCATCCATCATCCATCCATCCATCATCCATCATCCATCATCCATCATCCATCCATCATCCATCATCCATCATCCATCATCCATCATCCAT
>NC_031782.1:15985819-15996913 GCF_001522545.3 Parus major
GATGGGATGGGATGGGATGGGATGGGATGGGATGGGATGGGATGGGATGGGATGGGATGGGATGGGTGGCTCCAGCCCCACATCACATCCTCTGCAGATCCAAGTCCAGCCTCTGTCCTGGTGCCAGGCAGGGATGGGAACATGATCTTTTCTGGAAACCTCCACCCTTGCAGGGCCTTCCCCCATGGCCGCAGGGATGGGGCCATGGTGCTGCTCCCAGCTCCAGAGCAGGGTTGCCATGGAAACCGATCCTGTTGAGTTTCTTCCCATCTCCAAAGCCAGCCCGTGGCATCAGAGCTCCCATCCACAGTGTCCAGGGGGAGATTCCTCCGAATCCAGTGGATTCACTCCCCCCACTCACCCCACAAGCACAGCGGAGTCCCCAGGCCCTGGGTGTGAGCCCAGCCACGCTGCCCTCACGCTCCCAACTTTCCAAGGCTTCCCAGAAATCCACATGGGATACCCTGATGGGATTTCTCATCCCACCTCCACTCCTTGCCTCCAAACCCCTCCCTTGGCAGCATCCCCTTGGACAGCCTGGAAAGCTGCTGCTTTCCCTGCTCCACATCCTTGATCCAGCAGCAGGTGCTCGGGAAGTGGGGGAGGCCATGGAAACCCCTCTGGAAGGAGGAGAGGGTCTGGGAATGTGAAGGGAGGGCAGGTGGGATGTGGAAGGGAAGAGAGGTGCACTCCATGAGGT
The DNA here is from genome assembly GCF_001522545.3 of Parus major. Classification (NCBI taxonomy): domain Eukaryota; kingdom Metazoa; phylum Chordata; class Aves; order Passeriformes; family Paridae; genus Parus; species Parus major. The sequence goes on from NC_031782.1 coordinate 15,986,520, forward strand.
GTCTCCAGGCAGAGCAATCCCTGCCTCCCTCCTTCCCTGCATCCAAAGGCTGCCTCTCCATTATTCATCCCCCTTCAGGGGAACTATCTCATCCTAATAAAAATGTCACAAGGAATCCACAAATACATCCATAGCCAGCACCAGGAGTTCCACAGTGCACGGGGAGCTCTGCTGCTCTCTGCTCTCCTGGGCTGCCACCTCCATTCCCCCCAAGCTGGGCCACAGATTCTCTGGTATTCCACACCTGGAATGGTTCCCACAGGGAGAAATCCTGGATATCTGCAACCTGGATATCTCAGCTCCCTGCATCCGAAATTCCTGTGTGTCTCTGCTGTGTCCCAGAGGTTTTGCTGCCTTTTCCCATCACTTTTGTTCCTGTTCAAAGCCTGGGATGAACCTCCCAAACAGCCCAAATTCTGCTCTGCAGAACCCAGCAGCAGCACTGGGACATCCAAAATTCCTTTCAGGGCTGCCCAGAGCAGCTGTGGCTGCCCCTGGATCCCTGGAAATGTCCAAAGTCAGGCTGGACAGGGCTTGGAGCAGCCTGGGATGGTGGGAGGTGTCCCTGTCCCTCCATGACCTCCCATTCCAGCAGCTCTGGGTAGAAGGAAGTCTCAGGTGGAATATGGGACCGAGCTGGCATGGAATGTGAGCATAGGATCCCTGGGAATCCCAAATCAGCCTCTGTTCCCATCTAGGAGCCACCAGATCCTGGCAAAAATCAGCTTTTGGGAGTGGAGGAGAGCAGGGAACAGCCAGACCCTGCCTGGTGCAGGTTGTTTGTCCTGGAGTACAGATCATGGCAAAATCCAGGGAAAAATCCTTTGCCAAGCAAAGTCTTCAGTCCATGTGAGTCCATCCTGCTAAATCAATACTGGAATTGCTGCTCCCCACCTGGGATGGCCAGAGAAAAGCAGTGGAGGGGCTGATTTGCCTCTAATCTGTTTTTCCCAACAAATATTCCCTCATTTGAGGGAGTTCTGGGAGTTCTATTCCAACCAAACCTCCTGCCAAAAGCCAATATTCCCTTTGCCAGGCCAACCTTTTTTCCCTGTGGAATATTTCCCTGTGTTCCCAGGCCCTTCTGGAGTACCAGGCTCTGTTTTATCACTGCCATCGCCAAATTTCAGTGTTTCTTTGCCAAAGAGTGCTCCTGGACCAAATTGTCCATGATTTCCCAGCTTTTCCAGCCTGTTTTCCTGCTGGGAAAGTGTTATTTGCTTGCTCTGAGCGCTGCTGCCACTGGAAGGACTCCTGGCCAAGGCCTGGTCCCAACTGATATTTTGCTCCTGGAGTGTCTCTCCTTTCAGCATAATCATCATAAAAACGGCTGGGAATGGGAATAATCTGGGATTTGATGGACTGTGCAATGATCCAGTGTGTGAGTGAGAGCCCAGCCATGGGAATATTCCTTGGGAGATCTTATCCTGCTTACAGCAGGATTCATTTGCTTTGTCTCGGTGATTTTTGGACAGCTCCAGTCCATGGCAGTAAGCTGGGATAATTGCTGTGTGTGGCTCTTCCCAGATCCCATTAACAGCAGGAGTTTTGGCAATTCCTACAAGCAAACAAGGTGGAGATGTCCAGTTCTGCTGGCTCTGCGGCTGTTGGGGGTCGTGGGGTGGGCATTGGGATCCTCCCTGCACAATCTGGGGCTGCTTCTCCCTCGTGACCATCACAGCACTCCAGAAAAACCCTTTGGAGCAATCCCATTCCCACCAAAACTGCACTGGTGGTCACAAACCACCTTCCCAACGTCAAGTCCTTGTGCTGCCTTTTATCTCAAAGCTTTCTGCTGGCAGCTCTCAGGTGCAGAAAGGCCAGGAGCGATGGTTTGTAGAAGTTGTAGTGATTAACAGAAGTTTTAATAAATCCTGGTGGATTTATTAATTATCTCTAGGACCGATAGGTCCCCAGGGGTTGTTTATTCCAATGTCTTGGAGCTCATACAAAATATTTTATAGCTGTGCTCACAGTTCTGTATAAAACATTTGCAACTCTTCCCCATGGACTAAATCAGCAGAGGTGAAACCCTAAATTTTTGGGAATACGAGGTCTGACGTCCATCCCCCTCAGGATGCCATCCCACCCTTGCTGCTCCTCAGGTGATGCTGTGCCCTCCCCATGGAGCTGCCACCTCTCCCCATCCCCAGGGGGCTTTGGGAGGCACGATCCCACTCCCAGAGAGTGGGAAATGTTTTTTTATTGGGAGTGGTGTGGAGCAGCATCCCGAGGATGCCGGGGACAGCTCCGGGTGCTGATTTGCAGCTCGGGCAGAGGCAGCTGCGCCTTTTCCCTGTCACTCCTGTCAGCATTCGGCAAAAATAGCAGCAGAGCCACTCTGGCTGCCCAGCCCGGCGTCTGGAGCCCGCTCCTCCCGAGAGGAGCCAGGGAATTGCGTGGCTTGGCTGAGCCGGGAATTTCGCTTCTATTTTTCATGCCGAGACTGCAGCTAAAAAAGCCAGCGAGGCAATTAATCCGCGATGTCTGTCACCTGGGCAGGGCACAGAGAGAGGGGGTGCGCTGATGTGAGCTCGGGCTGACACTCCGAGCCTTTGTTCGCACGGAAAAGGGGAAGGAAGAGCTCGGGAAGGCTCTGCAGGGCTCCAGGGCTGGGAGCATCCATGGGATGTGGGGCTCGGCAGTGCCGGAGCATCGCTGCGAGGAGCAGGGGATCGCAGCCCACGGCAGGGCTGGGAGGACAGGCCATCAATCCCTGGAAAACCTGGAGCCACAACCTCCAGCTGGGACAGAGAAGGTGGTGAATCTTCCATTTTGAGCAAGCCTGTGTTGGTTTGGATAAATTTGGGATGTTTTCCTGGCTGTAAGACTCGGTTTGTGGAGAGGCAGCAAGGAGAGCCACCATTCCCTCCTGGAGCTGAGCACACACCCAGGGCACTTCCAGGGTCCCCATGGACACAGCAGGAGTCAAACCAGGCTGTGTGCTCAACAAAAACAAACAGCAGAGAAGTAAAAATAATTGTAAAAACCTAAAAATGATGTTTGTATTCGTAGAATCCTGGAATGGTTTGGGTTGGGAGGAGCCTTAAAGCTCATTATGTCCCACCTCCTGCAGGGACACCTTCCACAGCCCCAGGCTGCTCCAGCCTGGCCTTGGGCACTGCCAGGGATCCAGGGGCAGCCCCAGCTGCTCTGGGCACCCTGTGCCAGGGCCTGCCCACCCTGCCAGGGAACAATCCCTGCCCAATATCCCATCCAACTCTGCCATTCCCTGGGTCCTGTCCCTCCAGCCCTTGTCCCCAGTCCCTCTCCAGCTCTCCTGGAGCCCCTGCAGGCCCTGGAAGAGGCTCTGAGCTCTCCCTGGAGCCCCTTTCTGCTGCTGCTGTGAACAAAACACCTTGGAAGGCCTGGATCCAAAGGCCCAGACACCTCCAGCGTGTCCTTGGGATGAGCTGAGCCACTTTTCCCCTTCCCAAGCTGTGCCTGGTTGGGCTGGGCTGATCCCAGGGAAGGGAGCAAAGAGAGGGAAAGGGCAGATTAAAGCCTTGGCACTGCCCATCCTGGTTCTGAGACATCTGACAGATGTTCCTCCACCCCTCAGAGCTTTCCCAACCCTCCTGGAGAGCCTGGGAGCTCCCAGCATCCAGCCATGGCACGAGGAAAGATGAGATTTTCCCTGAGTTTATCCAGGGAAGCCTTGTTGAGTTTTAAATAATAACAATTTTGTATGCATTTGACTATTTCTGCCCTGCGTGAGCCAATCTAAAGCCGATCTCATTTATCAATTAGCATTTATAACGTCCTTATCACCATGGAATCAAAACACTGTAAATGGATTAAGGAATAAGCAGGATGCCTGGGGGAGCCAGGAATTCTTCTCCTTGGGATTCGGGGTGATCTCATCGGGGGGACAGGGACAGGCACAAATTTTAGTTCCTGTACAAAATTTGAGCAAGGAATCATTGGGAATAATTAGAGCAATTAGCCCGGAATTAAGAGGGTAAATTTTTATTCTGGACCTGAATGTTCATGGGGGAGTTATTCTGGAAGAGCTCTTCTGGAAAACCTCATCCTCTGCTCCCTCTGCTTCTGGTTTATCCCAGATCACTTCCAGACCTCCCCTCGCTATCAGCCCAGCCCTGTGGAGCCCTTTGGATCCATGGAAAACGCCCCTGGAGCGGTGCCAGAGGGCTCCTGCTGTTCCCAGCCACTTCAGATGGACGGATTGCAGCACCAGCAGGATCCTGCTGGGACCAGCAGGAGCAGGAGGTGTCCCCAGGTGCTCAGCAAGGTCACCTGAGGAGGAATTATTGACTCCAAAGCCAGCAGACCGTGAGCTGCATCCCCATCCCAACAGCAGGAAGCAGAAATGGGCACTGGGACAGCTGTGCTGGGGGCACTGGGGGCTGTTCTAACCCAGGGTGTGTGTCGAGAATATTTGAGGGTTGGAGCTGAAGAACATTTGAAGGCCAGGATGTTTTCCCATTCCAGAGCCCCCCTGGGCTGATTCTGCCCCTGTGCTCAGGTGAGACCCCACCTGCAGAGCTGCCCCAGCCCCGGGCCCAGCACAGGGAGCACCTGGAGCTGCTGGAGCCAGGCCAGAGGAGGCTCCAGGATGAGCAGAGGGATGGAGCAGCTCTGCTGGGAGGAAAGGCTGCCACAGCTGGCAATGTTCACCTGCACAGGAGAAGCTTTGGGGTGAGCTCAGTGTGGCCTTGCAGGGCCTGCAGGAGCTGCAGGAAACATGGAGAGAGACAATTCCCAAGGGCTGGAGGGACAGGACCCAGGGAATGGCAGAGTTGGATGGGATATTGGGGTGAAATTCCTCCCTGGCAGGGTGGGCAGGCCCTGGCACAGGGCCCAGGGAATGGCAGAGTTGGATGGGATTTTGGGCTGAGATTGCTCCCTGGCAGGGTGGGCAGGCCCTGGCACAGGGTGCCCAGAGCAGCTGGGGCTGCCCCTTGATCCCTGGCAGTGCCCAAGGCCAGGCTGGATGGGGTTTGGAGCCTCCTGGGATGGTGGGAGGTGTTCCTGCCATGGCAGGGGTGGAACAAGATCAGTTAAGCTCCCTTCCACCCCAAACCATCCTACAATTCCATGGTTCTCCCCTGCTGGCTCTCCAGGGAACTCCTGGTGTGTCCCAGCTGAGCGGGGATGTGGCCAAACCCCAGTGGCACAGGACAGTCACCCCTCCCTCTGCAGCGGCAGGAAGGGTCACAAGGCTCCTGCAGCCGAGGCAGCTGAACCTCATCCAGGCATCCTCGCTGCTGGGAGGGCGATTTTTGGGGAGCAATCCAGGTTCTCCTCACCTGCAGCACCTGTGGCCACCGGGAGCAGCAGCACAGAGTGAATGATGGCAGCTGTGCCACGGACAGGGCTGTGCTGGCTGCTCCTCCCTCCCTCGTGCCAGAGCAGGAATTGCAATTTATTTTTGTACTGCTCAGGGTCAAGCAGAGACCAAGAATCGTACAGCTGCCCTGTGCCCTGGACAAGTGACCCTCCCCGGTGGGACAGTCCTTTCCTGAGCCACCGAGTGCCACACAATGTCACCTCCAGCTGCCAGCACCAGAACGAGCATAATGAGCCTTCATCCCTGCCATTGTTATGCTGGGGATGTGTTAAAATAAGAATATTCATGAGAAAGCATTTGTTTATCCAAGTAGCCTTGAGCATTCAGCGGTGAAGGGCTGGACTTGCAGCGGCCGGGAGTCAATATTTGTCCAACATTAACAGAGCAGAAATGGTCGTTTTGGACATCCCCACGCTCCTCCTGCTTTGATTCTGGAGAAATCCGTGTGGTTCCCTGCCGTGGTGCCAAAAGCCCTCCGAGTTTTGTTGGATGCTGAATGTCAGGGCAAGGACAGGAGCTCGGGGTGTTTACACCGAGTGTTTTCCTGCTCTCTTGGCTCGGGGCTGTGGCTGGAAACCCCCCGGCCCCGGGTGCTGATCTGGGGGTGAAATCCCATTTCCAGCCCTGGATGGGGTCCCACATGCTGGGCCCACACCAGAAACGCTCCCTGGCACTCCAGCAGCTCCTCCTCCAGCCGGTTTGTGGCACTGTCCTTGATGTCTCCATCCCCTCCTCTGCACGCTGCGCTTGGATTTTCTCCTCTTTACCCCCCCGTGCAGGGATGGCCGCAGCTCCCTGAGCACTGTGGCTTTGCCTTGGATGAGGGATGAACATTTTCTGCCATCTCTCCATCCCCAGACCTCGCTGTCCTGTGTCCAAGCCCAGCAGCCGGGCCAGGCTGTCCTGGAGCGGTTTTCCTTGCTGGAAAAGCAGCAGCGGGCAGGAGCCAAGGCAGGCTGGGCTGGGAACGCATCCCCGAGGACAGAGCTGGCCTGCAGGGATGGCACAGAGCAGGAACGAGACAAACAGCTGGGAAGGGGCTGCAGCAGATGCTCCTCATCCCAGCCAGGTGGCAGGAGAAGGGAAGGGCACCGGGAAAGAGCTGAGAGTGTTGCAAAATATCCTGCATCCGCATCCCCCTGCATCCCAAACCTTCCTCCAGCCCCTGGACAGCTCCAGGCTGCTGATCCTCCCTCTGATGGATCCCTGGGCCTTCCCCAGCCACACCCTTCTCCTTCTCGAGCCTCAGGCCCGGAGTTCACATTTTCTGGGATCTCTCTTAGTGTCCAGACTGGATTTTGCTCTCTGGGAACTGGGAAACACCGCTGGACAAGGGGGAAAGCCCAGAACACCTTCCTGGCATCTCTTGGTGTGCGATGGTAACCTGTGTGGTGTGAATGATGGGCCAGAACAGCTCCAGGGCTTCCCTAATCCTCCTTTTTTTTCCCCTCTGTGAGTGCACAACCTTTGCTCCAACCTCAGGTTGACCTTCCCAGCCTTCCTTCTGCTCCTGCTGCCCACAGGGAAATGGGACCCTGCTCTGCCCCTGCTCCTGGGTGCTCAGCACCCACCCAAGGGTGCTGGAGGGGAGCCAGAGATGCTGGAAGGGAGCACAGGATGGAGCAGCCAGCACCCCCAGGAGCGACACCCAGCCAGGGTGGGCAGCCAGGGACACCTCCCTCCATCCAGCCTGGCCTTGGGCACTGCCAGGGATCCAGGGACAGCCCCAGCTGCTCTGGGCACCCTGAAATGAGAGGCCTCATTGTCCCTCCTGATGATTCCTCTCAGGGACAGCCCACGGATGCAGCACCCACAGGTTTGGAGCCGATTCCATGCATTTCCCACTCCCATGGAAAGCAAAACCTTCTCCTGAGGAGATGCTCAGTCTGTGTGGATCCCTTGGAGCAGCCCAAGGGGAAAACACCCTGAACTCCATGGAAACTGCATTTACTTTGGAAAACCTGGACTGGACCCCGGGGCTCAGCCCATTTCATGCTCGAGCAGCTCCATCCTTTGCAGGTCAGACGTTTCCATGCTCAAGTTTCACTCCATCCTTCCTCAGAGTCTCCGTGCTGTCTCCTGCTTCTCCAGCCTGGATTTGGTGTTGGAGAAGCTCCCTGGCCCCAGCTGAAGGATAATAATTGAATAACATGCAACATTACACTCTTAGGTTTCATTCATTTTCACACTCGCAGCATCTGTAAAATCTAAAATGAGGTCTCATCTCCTGGCTGTCATCCTGCCCAGCAACAACAAATCCCAACCAAAAGGGAGGACATTGCAAATCCAAACCTGTGAATTACCTCAAACAATCTCATTCAGGATTTGATTCACATTTCAGGGCACAGCTCCCACAGTAAATTAATAAGATATAAGCTTGTAATATTTTCAATGGCTTGATACGGCAGCATTTTTCATTTCAATTAGGGGGAAGAGCACAATTGGATTCCTCAGCCTTGGCTGAGACAAGTTATTCCCTCAGGATGAGGACCTCAGCAGCACCCAGGAGCCTCCACATCCCTGGAATCTTCTAGGTGAGCCCTTAACTGGTTGTCAGTGGAAAGGGTTTATTAAAATGCCTCCAAACAGCCCCCAGCAGGGAGGGGGAAGCACACCTGGCCACTGTTGCTCCTCCTCTCCCCATTTCCCAAAACTCCTCCCTGCAGGATCATTCCAGGCTGGGCAAGGTGGAGGAACTGCCCTGAGAGGTCTCACTGGGACATCTCCTGTCCTCACCCAGAACCAATTCCTCCCCAAAAGTTCGGATGAGCCCACTCTGGGGATAATTTTTGGTATCCCAGAGCGGTGGTGCAGCACCTTCAAGGGCCAAAATCCAGGTGGAGAAAACATGGAAGTTGTTTTGGGTTTAAAAGTTGCTTTTCCCAGCCCTGACAGGAGGATTTACCCTGATCCTTCCTTTGCTTCTCACGTCCCGCTGTGGCTGAATCCCAGCTGGATTTGGGGAGCAGCAGGGACAGTGATGGCCTTGCCCTTGGATTTTTGCCCTTTAATTTGGTTTATAAGGACCTGTCAAAAACCCTGTGGAATACCAGGGCCACGGGAAGGAACCAGCCATGGGTGAAAAATGAGGAGCAGCTCAGCTTTGGATGATTTAGGCCATAAATGGTGCAATGAGAAGCTTTTGGAATTTGCAAGTCAGAAAAAAAGCCCCCCACGATTATCAAAAATCCCTTCTCCAGTTCAAGGGGTTCGGTGCCAGGCAGTTGTGGTTCACAAATTTAACATGAAATAAAACCAAGCTTTAGGTTTAAAACACCAGGCTAAGGCAGGCTCAAGGCTTAGGCTGTGAAATTTTACAGAGGACAAGTTCTGGCCTTGCACAGAGAGCAGCAAAACAAATCCACAGAGCACTGGAATGAGGAAATTCTTCCTTAAAGAGTTAAAAATCCATAAAAATCCAACCTGTGGGCTCGGGAGCCTCTGCTAGCCCATCCATGAGTTGGATTCAAGAAGGCAAACCAACAAACACCACGGTTTTGGACATGCCAATCGCAAAATTCCCTATAAAACCACATTTTTATGTGCCCAGAACTCCTGGATTGGAGTTTCTGGATCCTTGCACAGCAATTTTGGGTCTGGAGGTGTCTCAGGCACTGGGACAGGGAAAGCTACAGGGCCAGAATGAACCCTGCTCCCCCAATTTGAGTTATTCCAAGCAGGAATCAGGCACCAACCTCCCTCTGCTTTCCATTTTACCCACAGAGATCCACTCAAAACCAGATTAGGGACTCAAAAGTGGGGCATTTCCCAGGTAAATTTGATTCAAGTGGGGAAACCAACAAAAAATCACAGTCTTGGAGATGCTGATTGCAAAATTCCCTAAAAAAGCCACATTTTCACGTGCCCTGAGCTCCTGGATTTGAGGGTCTGGATCCTTGCACAGCAGTTTTGGGCTGAGTGGTGTCTCAGGAACAGGGACAAAATGGACCATGTTAAACCCTGAGCCTGCTCCTCCCATTTGAGCTATTCCAACCTCCCCGTTTCCCGTGTTTACCCACAGATATCCACTCAAAAACAGATTAGGGAGTCAAAACTGGGGCGTTTCCCAGGCTGATTTGATTCAATCAGGCAAACCAACAAATCCAAACTGGTTTTTTTGGGGGAAAAGCCCCTGTTTGTGCCTGGGACAGTGACCACGAGGAGCAGGGAAGTGGCTACAAAAGGCATCTCCGAGGAAATTTCCCATTTTCAGGAATGCTCTGGCACGTTTTGGGGGTTTTTTTTGTTGTTTTTTTTTTCCAGGAGCAGCTCAGCGGTGCAGCTTTAGCTCCCTCCGAACATCAAAGAGCTCGAACGGTAAAACCCATCAAAATTTTCCTAATCAAAACCGCACGTAATTGTCAAGCAAAGGCAGAGAAGAGAAGTCGGGCAATCTCTGTGAACCCCCAGCTTCACTCAGATTTAGCAATTAAGCACCGGCTGCTGCTCCGAGGAGCTGCGAGGCTGAGGAGGGGGAAAGTCGCAGCTCTCCAGCACCAATTAGCAGCTAATGAACATCAGCAATCCCCCCGGAGAAGGGAGCTGGAGACAAAACCGGGACCAAAATTACCACCCACGCTTTAAGCCGGCCTAAAGGCGCAGCTCGGGATGCTCCGCGTCCCTGCCCCGCTGGAAAAGGAGAAAGGCACGGAATTCCAGGCAGGAATTCCAGGCAATTCCAGGAAATGTTGCTTTTCCCAGGTCAGTCAGCAGCACGAGGGAGGGAGGCTGGAATAATTTCAGCAGCGCTGCCATTCCATGTGAAATCAGAGCCTGAAAGGAAGTCAGTCAATTTAAACCCGCTCCTGAAGGGGAATAATTAAACACTCCAAAGATGTGGGAGAATTTTAAGCAGTCAGCAAGGATTTAAAGACAACATATCATTCCTAGCCGGAATAATAATAATAAAAGAAGAGGGAATGTAGGCAGCCGGTGCTGACTGGAGGGAGCCTCAGCCAGGCACAGCAGGCTCACCTTGGCAGCCCGGGAGGGATGGAAGAGCTGCAGAAATGCCCGTGGTGCATGGGCTGCTCCAAAAACAGCCGTGCAGAACGTGGAGGGTGATGGAAAAGTGTCTGGAACT
>NC_031782.1:15997052-16012851 GCF_001522545.3 Parus major
AGGGAAGGTGCGGGAAGGGAAGGGAAGGTGCGGGAAGGTGCGGGAAGGGAAGGTGCGGGAAGGGAAGGGAAAGGAAGGGAAGGGAAGGGAAGGGTCCATGGGAATTGGTGCCTGTGTCTGGCAGGCCTTGGTGACACAGGATGTCCTGAGATCTGTGCAGGACCATCCCCTGCCAGGACATTCCACAGAGGAGGCAGGAAAAGCTGAGTGGGGAAGCAGAGCAAGGAGGTTCCCAAGCTGAGGAAAACACTGAAGACTGCTGTGTAGAGCACTCTACAAAGGGAGTTTCAGATCCACCCTGAGCTCCCAGATGTGAAAAGCACCAAACATCCTCATTTCTGAGTTTTCCCGGATCAAGGAGAAGTCTCTGAGTACAGAGTGGAGGCACCTCTATAGTGCCCCACCATCCAAGATTTTTATGGTCACAGAATCCCAGACTGGTTTGGGGTGGAAAGGGATCTTAAAAGCCATCCCCACTCCTTCCCTGCCATGGCAGGGACACCTCCCACCATCCCAGGCTGCTCCAAACCCCATCCAGCCTGGCCTTGGGCACTGCCAGGGATCCAGGGGCAGCCCCAGCTGCTCTGGGCACCCTGTGCCAGGGCCTGCCCACCCTGCCAGGGAGGAATTTCACCCCAATATCCCATCCCTCTCTTTGATCACTCCTCCCAGAGAACAAATCAGCCTGACCACATCATCAGGTGCATCCCTGGAGCAGAGGAATTTTTTTCAGGGAAAGATGAGCCAAAGGTTCCTTGTGGAAATGAGAATAAAATCATCACCACTTCCCATATTCCAAAGGATTTCCATGAGCAATGTGGATTTCAGGGAGGTGCCTCTGTGAGAATTACTCAGTGCAAGAGTTCAACCTCACAACTCCTCTGAAGGAGAGATCCAAGACTCCAAAGGTATCCAAAGCCTCATCTCAGCACCAGGCACCTGGAAAGAGGAGCTCACAGCACACAAGATTTATGTGCATTGAGGAAATCAAAGCTCTGTGTAAGCTTTTTGGAAGGTAATTAATACATTTTGGCATTTGGGCACATCTGACACAGCAGAGAATGTGCTGGACTCGGGGAGAATCCAAAGGGCTGAGTGGAATGACCGGGAATGAAACTCACCCTGCCCTGAGCTTCCCACCCCAAACAGGTGTTGACCTAAATAGAAACGAGAAAATGGCTGGAAATATCAAAGGTTTCGTGTTCAGGGAACTTCTGCTCTTTCCAAATCTCTCAAAGCACCACAGAACTGTTAAAATAGGCAAATAAATGAGAATTCTTGGGGAAGGCATGAAGGAAAGGAATTATGCAAATGTGCAGATGATGGAAACAAAGATGTGGTGGGAGGATGGGAGAAAGGAGCCTGAACTCTCAAAAAGTCCGTGACTTTCCCTTCAGAGGGGTAAAAGCAATCTCTTGGAAGATCACACACCCAAAAATAAACACATCTGACAGTTCTTGGTGATGGGGGATGAACACTGAGCACGAGCTAAAAAAAAATATCTCCAGGCATCCCCCATTTCCGAATGCCTTCAGAAAGAGCAGGAAAACAGCAGGAAAAGCAGCGTTTTGCAGGCACTTTGAGGACACAGTGCAAGCCCCAGCAGCATTCCCCTGTTCTTCAAGAGCTTGGAAGTTTCCTGTCATGTTGGCCCATCCTGACCCCGCTGATCTGGAGCTCCCATTCAAAGGCAGGCAAATCAAAGGCGGTGCCAGCCCCCGGCGAGGCTGGGACACGACCAGCAGCAATTACCGGAATCACAGGGACCAGGGAGCAGCTCTTCCCAAAAAGCTCAGTTCAGCTCCACCAGGAATGGAGTCACTCATGGAGAGGGATGAAGGATTCCCTTTGCTCCTGCCTCGCCTCCCAGTGTGCAGCAGGAAATTTCATGGAAGGGGAATTGGCCCTTCACCCCTTGGCAATTCCATCCCAGCCCTGCTGCTGCTGCTCTGCTGCTCCCTCACAGAAGCTCCATGATTTGGAGCAGCCTGGGAAGGTCAGGACATGGAGAAAATCCAGCATGAGGCTCCTCAGCACCCTGGATCCCTCTGGAATTCTTGAGAAGTCAAGGCTGAGCTGGAATGGGCTCACTGCCAGCACCAAACATCCTCACCCAGCTCCAGGAGAAACACTGAGAGCATGAGCTGATCTCAGAACTGTAGATTTGTAGTTTAGACTGGAGGGAACCTTAAATTCTATCCCATTCCCACCCCTGCCATGGCAGGGACACCTCCCACCATCCCAGGAGGGTCCAAACCCTGTCCAGCCTGGGCTTGGGCACTGCCAGGGATCCAGGGGCAGCCCCAGCTGCTCTGGGCACCCTGTGCCAGGGCCTGCCCACCCTGCCAGGGAACAATTCCTGCCCAATATCCCATCCAACTCTGCCATTCCCTGGGTCCTGTCCCTCCAGCCCTTGGGAATTGTCTCTCTCCATGTTTCCTGCAGCTCCTGCAGGCCCTGCAAGGCCACACTGAGCTCACCCCAAAGCTTCTCCTGTGCAGGTGAACATTGCCAGCTGTGGCAGCCTTTCCTCCCAGCAGAGCTGCTCCATCCCTCTGCTCATCCTGGAGCCTCCTCTGGCCTGGCTCCAGCAGCTCCAGGTGCTCCCTGTGCTGGGCCCGGGGCTGGGGCAGCTCTGCAGGTGGGGTCTCACCTGAGCACAGGGGCAGAATCCCCCTCCCTGCTGCGGGACCAGCCCCGGGCTGGGGGTTCTGGGTGCTGGGGCAGGTCCAGCTCTATCCCCAGCAACCCCCCCAGGGCTCCCCAGCCTTTGGGGACTGTCCCCTCCCTCGCAGGGCCACAGCTGGCAGTGGAGTGGTTTCATTTCTGCAGGCACTGGGGCTCAAAACCAGTAAATATTTTTGGCAGCGCCCATGGCTGTTATCGCCACGGACTCCGCTCCAATTTTTGTTCCTGTCTCCCACTCCAGCACCATCCAAATGCTGGTGGAAGGGGGTTAATTTCTTAATTTAGGAATCATTAGTGAGAGAAATTGCACTGCGCAGCTGTCTCAGGTCTTTAGGAAAATGCCTGGAGCAGCTGCAGATTTGTGATTCGACTTGACCAGCTCTGTTCTCATCCGTCTGACACCACCAGCAACAGTCATTTGGGGTCAATTAAATGTTTTCTTCTTTGTTTATCACCATAAGTCTTAATAATATATCTGGCAGCACGAGTCCATCTGAAGAGGAGGCCACCACATCCATAATGGATGGGAACTTGCAAATCACAAGCAAGTGGATAAACACCAAAAGGCCTCACATTCCCAGCTGAATTCCTCCCCTCCCCTGTGCATTGCTCACTCACAGGGCCTTGCAGCAGCTTTAGGTGCAAGGTTTGACTTCTGTAATGATTTTAAACACTGTTTTTAATTGCTTTTCTCTGCCCCTGAGAAGCCAGCACTGTCAGCACAAAATTTGGGGTGATTACACAGCAGAACCGAGGCTGCTGCTGCTGCCTGTCCATCCCTGCCCCACAAACTGACAGGGAGGAGGGAGCCTGTGCTGGGGCTGGTGCTGTGAAGTGTGGGATCTCCTGGAACTCCTGGGGAGCTGTTTGGCTGGAGTTAATCCCTGCCATTCCCTGCAGAAGGCTGTGATCTCTCCCTCACTGGCTCTCCTTTAATAACCCCGCTCTCAGCCTTCCCTCAGCGCTGCTTGATGGAGATTTCGGTGCTGTCTCCCTCAGCGTTCTCCTTTGGAAGCTGAGGAAGCTGAGGCTGGAGGAAAGCGCTGTTAGAGGGCTGGAAAATCAGCCAGGGATCGATGGCTCCGCGTCCGCTTGACAGCCAGGAACCAGCAGAGCCTCGGGGGTCAATAGTGGGGCTGGCAGGGGTCAATATCGGCGTCAGGAGCAGACAGAGCCACCCTCAGCAGCTCTGGGGGCACCACGGGGTTATGGAGGGTGATGGACACCGTCCTGAGGGGCCTGGAGGAGCCTGAGGGTGGGACAGGAACTCCAGGGAATTCAGCAAGGACTGTGGATATTCCTTCATTCCAGGCTGGGAATGACAGGCTGTGGGGGGAAAGCAGCACAAAGTCATCCTGAAAAATTCAAACCCCACCCTGCACTGGGGGAAACATGGATGGGGACAGTCCCCATCCCCTCAGCAGTTCTGGGGACACCACAGGATTAGAGGGTGATGGACACAGGTCTATTGCTGAGGGGCCTGCAGGAGCCTGAGGATGGGGCCAACAGCAATTCCACAGAGTTCAGCGAGAGGTAGGGATTGTCCTCATGCCTGGCACCATTCCAGGCTGACAAAACAACCCCAGCACCCTCATCTAAATAATTCAGACCTTATCCTGCATGGAGGGAACGTGGCCAGGAGATTGCAGGGGGTCCTCATCCCCTCAGCAGCTTTGGGGACACCACAGGATTAGAGGGTGATGGACACAGCTCCGCTCCTGAGGGGCCTGCAGGAGCCTGAGGATGGCGTCAACAGGAATTCCATAAAAACTGTGGATTGTCCTCATTCCTGGCACCATTCCAGGCTGACATGACAGGCTGGTGGAGAAAGGCAGCACAAAGTCATCCTGAATAATTCAAACCCCACCCTGCACTGGGGGAAGCAGGGGTGGGGACGGTCCCCATCCCCTCAACAGGCCTGGGGCCACCACGGAATGAGAGAGGGTGGTGAACATGGTGAACACAGCAAATGGGAGCTCCAGCCCTCAGGGACCTGGGGGAACCTGAGCATGGGGCCAAGAACAACTCCCCAAGAAGTTCCTGGCACCATTCCAGGCTGGGCAAAGCAGCCCCCAGCACCCTCATCCTGAATAATTCAAACCTCATCCTGCACAGAGGGAACAGGGCCAGGACACTGCAAGGAATTCCCATTCCCTGTGCTAGAGGGGGGGTCACAATTTTGGCACCACCAGTTTTGGCCCCTGAGTTCAAGGGTGACATGGGAAAATCAGGGATGAGACAACAGAGGCCACCAAGGGGCTTGAGGTCTGTGATTTTAATCCGTAGGGTCCGCACACTTTTCCATAACTTTCATTTCCATCGGGAAAGGCCGGGGGACACGGGTCAGTGTGGCCACCAGTGGGCTCAGGGGTGGCCTGACTGTGTCCCTCACCCTCCTGAAGGACAACAGGACCTTGGCAGGTGGGTCAGAGCAGCGCTGCATGCCCAGGCTGCCCCTCGGAGGAGCAGTGGGAATTCCCTCCGGAGCTTCCCAAGGCTTGGCTGGACAACAACACAACCTGATCTGCTCCAAGCACTGAGTTTGACTCAGCAGCACCTCCACAACCCTTCAGTTCAGGTGGAAATTTGGGAGGTTTTCCATCCCACGAGGCCCCCCCTGCTCACCCATCATCCCAGCTTTCAAAATCCAGCCAGTTTCCCCTCCTAATCCTCACCTAAGTGTCCTCCAGCCAGCCTTTCTGCCAGAAATTGGGATCGTAATGTGCTGTAATCACATAATTCCTGTCAGGAAAAGTAAACAGGGATGGCTGAGTGATTTCCAAACAACACACTAATGGCCAAAGTAGGGGAAAAAAAATCCTGCTGCTTCACTTCTCAGATTTTTCTTGAGCCACTCTTTTGCTGTTCATATTTATTGTAGGTTTTCGCCTCATTTTTAGGTTTATTTACCCCGAGCTAATGAATAACACGGTGAACATATGCTATAAACCACCATTAAGATGAAATTTGGAGAAAAGAAAATTACTTTAGTGGCAGAGCTGAGAGGATGTGTAACCACTAAATGCCCAGCACTGATATTTGAAGGCTTCTTAAGAGAGGTCTCTCGGGATTTCTCGGTCAAATAAAATGAGGTGTTTTGTAGGAATTCTCCTCTCAAAGTTGGACTCGTTTTTCTAACAGTCTGATGCAGATGCTGCTCTGAAAAAAAAAAATTAAAAAAGAGTCAACTATGGACTTTTTCCATCTTGAAGGCTTTGAATCTCATTTTTCCTGATTATCACAGCTGTTCCAGGCAGCAGGGTGAGCAGTGCCAGCAGATGAGACCTTGTACACCAATTTTAGAGGGGGTTTGGGCCATCTTGCAGCAAACTCAAGCATGGAAATCTACAGACCTGGAAAACATTTGGGGGAGAATTTCATCCAGCACAAGCACAAAAGTTGCTGAAAACCTTGGGGTTTTCAGAGGAGCTGTGAGTGACTCGTTGTCAGATGGAAAGGCCTCGGGAAGGCTTTTCCAAAGCACATCTGTCCAATGTTATTCCATTTTTCATTAGGGACCTGGCTGCTGCCCCGTGGAGGATGCTCATTAAACGGGCTGGTTTAGTGTGGAAGGAGCTGCAAACATCTTGGAGGATGGGATTAGAGCCCAAAATAAGCCTGAAAAGGATTATTTGTTATTAAAATGACACCATCCAGAGGGATCAGGGGGAGAGTCTCCTCCGTGATTGTGCTCACTCTGAGGGAAATGCTGGATAATGGGAGCACAAACAGGAGCTGGAGTCCATTCCAGCAAACATCTGTTGACTTCCAACAGAGCTGGGGAACCCGGTGGCCATAAAGGGGGATTTATGTTCCTTCAAGGAACAGGCAGGGAAAGCAAATCAGGCTCCTAAAACCTCCAGTGGCAGCGTTCCCATCCAGGCCCTGAGTTCTGCAGGAATACAAAACTCCACGGGCACGAGGTGAGGCAGGAGCAGCTGGAGCAGCATTAACTCCAGGATCAAAGGTGGAGATGCCACAGACCTCTGGAAAGCAGCAGGAGGAACTGCCAGGAAACTCAATCATCCTGGCAGGAACAGCTCCGGGAGGGCATCCGGAGGCCTCCGGGCTTGTGGACATGGAACATTTGCATCAAAGGCCTGGAAGGAGCCTCCAGACACAATTCCCATGGCTCTCCTCGGAGGTGCAGCACTTCTGAGCACACACAGACCTTTCCTGAGCCAGCCAAAGGAGTTTCTTGTTTGGGGCAGTGGGGTCTGAGCTGGCCCCTGAGTGAGTTTGAGGAAAAGTCATTCCCTGCTCTTCCTGCTGGGGAGGAGCAGCCACTTCTCTGAGGCTCTGAAAGGCCAGGCTGCGTTTTCCTGGTGAATCCAGGATGGATTTTGGTGTGATCTCAATTATTGATTCCTTCCCTCGGCCTGAAATTGCTGCTCATGATTCCGGAGCCACATCTGTCACGGCCCAGCAGGCGCCTCTTCAACTGAGCTTCTCCTCTTTCACTGGGAGAGGGGGGAATCCCACAAACCGGGATGTGATCGGGGGTTTCTTGGGATTGCAGGTGGCAAAATCCAGGGAGTTGAATGTGTTTGATAGAGGAGCTAAAGGGAGGAACGTGATCCTTGGAGCAGACAATGATTACTCCAGAGTTTAAAGGAGATTCCAGACTGAACTCCTTAGGTTTAAAGGACGTTCCAGGCTGGTTTTGCTGTCACCCCAAACTCGTGGCACTTTGCAGTGACTTTTGCCATGCCACTGGTAAAAAAGAAAGATAAAGCAGCTCAGTCCAGGCAAAGCAGCTGACACCACCCCAAAGGGGATCCGAGGTTCAGCCCTGGGGAGATCCAGACTGGTCTCCAGGAAGGCAGGGACAGCATCATGAGGTTTTCAGAAGCCTCCACTGCAGCCCCTCCACCTGCTGAGGTGACAGAGCTTGAGGCTGTCCCTTCCCAGTCCCCATTCCACAAACAATTCCTGTGTGGAATTCCTTCCTCCAATTTGGGAGCAGTTTCCTTCCCTGCCCCAGGACATCCCTGTGTTCCCCCTGCACTGCCTGCTTGGTGTCCCAGAGTTTCCATCCTTCCCTGGACAGCTCCTCTGGATTTTGCCTTCCAGAGCCTTCCCCAGGTTTGCTGTGGCTCCGTTTATTGCAGCAGGGAGAGAAAAGTGGCCGTGAGCCCTTCTGTGTCCACAGAGCTGCCAGGGCTCTCAAACAGCCCCAATTCCAGCCACCTCTGCCCCTCTGTCCATCCAGCTCTGAGGGTTGCAGTACCAGCTGTTTGTGATTCAGAGTTGACTTCTGCCAGCGTAGTTCCCTTGTCTGTTCCTCCAGCAACGCCATAAAAAGCTCTGGTTCCATTTTCTCCCTTTCATCCTGGCATTAGCTCTGCAAACAACCTCATTGCTTCCTCCTCCTCCTCCAAACTCTTTGTCTGGCAACCTTTGTCTGGGACCAGCATTTTGTTTTCTCTGGTCGCAGTTGCTGCTTTGTTTGTTCATTAAAGACGCTCTGCTCTCTGCTGTGATCCCACAGCACTTTCTTCTCTGCCAGCAGGGTCCTAAACTTAATGACTGGGGAGTTTTTTCTGGAGGCTAAACAGGAGACTCAGGAAAAGCATCCAGCTCAAGAGGTGCTTGTACCTGGAGAGGCATCCAGGAGAGCAGGGCTGGCTGTTCAGGCAGCCCTGAATGAGAAATAATTTCTTTTATTTTTATTTTTTTTTACTCTCAGTGATGTTAAATTAGTTTATTTTCAGAGCTGCTGTCCCAGCTGCATTTCTTACAGCACTGCTCTGCCTTACTCAGAACATCTTGTGCTGCTCTTCAGTCATGGGATGGTTTGGGTTGGAAGGGACCTTGAAGTTTGTCTTGTTCCACCTCCTCCCATGGCAGGGACACCTTCCACCATCCCAGGTTCCTCCAAGCCCCATCCAGCCTGGCCTTGGGCACTGCCAGGGATCCAGGGGCAACCCCAGCTGCTCTGGGCACCCTGTGCCAGGGCCTGCCCACCCTGCCAGGGAACAATTCCTTCCATATACCCAACCTAAACTCTGCCACTTTGAGCCGCTCCCTCTTGTCCTGTCCCTAAATCCCTGATGATCTCTGTGCCCAGTGGTTTTCAGCCTCCTGAGATGGGAGTTCGAGGGCCCCAGGAAAGCTCAGAGCCAGCCATGCCCCCGTGCCTCAGCCTGGGCAGCTCAGGAAGGTTCCTGCAGTCCCAGGCCGTGTCCTCTCCCCCTCTGGTGCCATCCCCAGCAGGAGCTGTCCCAGGATTGAAACTGAAGCTTGGCTGCATCAGGAGCTGTGTTAAACCCTTTATAACTCGGTAAATAAGCTGGGTTTGGTATGGGATGTTGCCTCTGCACTGTTTCATCTCCCTGCCCTCGCACAGAACCATCAGATGAAGGAATTCCAGGCAGCTCCGGGAGAATCTCTGCTTATCCCTGCCCATCCCTCTCCCTTTGAAACCCCTGGAAGCCAGGCAGGCTCTGAGCAGCTCATTAGCACGGCCCGAGTGAGGAAACACCAACCCAAATTCACATTGCAGGGATGGAGCAGCAGGAGCTGGAGTGCCCCTGGCATCGCATTTTCCACAGCCAGCTCAGGGTCAGGCCAGCCCAGCCCTTCCCTCCACAGAGGGAGCTGATCCCTCCTGGTGGCCAGCAGCATTCCTGTGAGAAGCTTTCACAGCCTCTGGAAAGGCCAAAAAGCCTCCTCACCTCTTAATTTGCCCCGTGCTCCATTCCCCAGGACACTTCCCCCAGCATTTCCAGCCCTCTCCAGGCATCTGCTCCCTCTGGCAAAGGCTGTTCCTGCTTTCCCGGCCTCGGATCCGCCTCCCTGTGCTGCTCCGAGGTCGGGAACATCTCCTGAACTCCTCCTGGTGCTTCCCAGTTCCCATGGCTGCACAGTGCTCTGACCCCACCCAGGGCCCCGGGCTGCTCCTCACATCCACAACCATCCCAAATCCATCCTCCAGCACGGGCTGTGCCTGTTTTGGTGGCTCCTCATTCCCAGCCAAGAGCTGAAGGGAGACCCCAAATTGTGCCCTCGAGGTTCCCTCCCCTCCCTGTCTATCCCTCGCCATGTTTCGCTCCAGCATCCTCCCAGTCCAAGGGGAAAAGTCCCTCTATTCCCAAACACCATCCTTCTGGAGCCCTCTGAGCTGCCCCTCCTTCCTCCACCTAAACCCTCCCAGCAATGGTGGGGCAGGATACTCAGCAAGAGATTCCAGCTTCTCTCCCACCCCTGCAAAGACTCCCAGCCCCATCCTTTCCCCCCTCACCCCCCAGGCTAGAGGGATGAGGAGACCCCCGTAACTCATTGTCCTTCCCCACCTGAGGGAGGTGGGAAATCACAGGGAGAGGAACAGGAATCCCACTGGCTGCTTTAGGAAAAGGCAGGTTTAGATGGAGGAGCCATGAGAGGCAGCCACCCTGAGGCAATCCCATGGGATGGGATGTGGATATTCAGGGAGAAACACTTGAGCAACACAGTTCGAGGTGTGAGATCTCCAGGCCAGTGCTGGAGGAGTGTCAGATTTATCTGGGAATGCCGGGAACTGCAGGAGCAAAGCTGCTCTGGATCCCACCCACTCCAGGCTTGGAGCAGGGTTATTATCCCAGCCAAAACCCTTTGGTGCAGCATCCCCAGAACAACACCCTCCCCAGAAAAGTGCCTTTTAACAGAACCCAAACCCCTGCTCCTTAGCAGGGCCTGGTAATTCCGAGCCTCCCTTCTCCATCCCAGCTTTCCTCCCTTCCCATCCAGGACCGGTCAGTGCTGTGCTGGCTGTCACCTTGTCCCCTGGGGGTGCTTCTCACACAGCCCCAAACCCTCCAGGAGCGGGGAAGCAGCAGCAGCGCTCCCCCCTCGCCACCAGAACGAGCAGGAGCCGGTGACTGCTCTCCTTCTGCCTTCCCCTGGATCTGTGCTGCTGGAATTTTAAACAGATTATGTAAGTGGCTCTCATTTAATCCAGCTGAACTCTCCTCTTTTCACGGCAGCGAGATCAAAGCAGCTGCGAGGAGATGAGCAGGGTGCAGCGGGGCCTGCGGTGGGTGACGAGGAGGGGACACTTGCCAGGCCAGCACACTTCACCAGCTGCTGTTTAAAACCCTCCACAGCAAAGCACAAGAGCTGCTGCCACTTTCTACGGATTCCTCGAGGCCTTTCCCTTTGTTCCTCTGCATCCCAGAGATGCAGGACATGCCCATGGATGTGGAAGTTCCTCAAAGAGAGAGCAGCTCTCTCTCTCTCTGTGTGTGTGTGTGTGTCTCTCTGCAATTTATAGAGTTTACCTTTTTCATTCCTTCTCCTGAAGGCTGACATTTAAAAATGTGTAATTGTGTTTATCCCTGGCAAGCTGTGAATGGCTCCCCGGGCTGGCCGTGCTTCCTGCGCCGCTGGATAAATTACACTGACAAGCCCTTATTACAAAGGGAAAAATAAGTTAATGGAAAAGCAAAGCAGAAAGAGATGCATAAAAATCCCCGAGTGGCCGAGTCAGCAGAATTGCCCCCACGTGAGAGTCATTGCCAGGGTTTAATTAAACAGAGATTGATCGTGGGGCTGAGGGGAGCCGGGGGGGTGCACGTGCAGCCCAGGAATTGGCACTTTTGGGCTGGATTTATTTTTTTGATAGCCAGGAGTTATTGATATTTCACTGAAGGCTGCCCTGGCAGCGCGGCTTGGGGAGGGAGAGGCGCTCCCAAGCTTCCTCCCTTCCTTCCCTGCATCCCAGGGATGGCTGGCAGGGAGCGGGAATGCCTGGCTGCCCTCGGGAAGGGTTTGGGTGCTGTGGGAAGGCTCTGGGAACCACACCTGCCTCGAGGTGTGAGTGCACCGGGAAACAGGGAATCACCTTCCCAAAACAGCCCAGGACGCTTTGGGAAAAGGCACTTTGGGAAAAGGCACTTTGGGAAAAGGCACTTTGGGGAAAGGCACTTTGGGGAAAGGCACTTTGGGAAAAGGCACTTTGGGAAAAGGCACTTTCAGGTGGAGGAGCCACCCCGAGTCTCTCCTGAGGGATGGTGACTGGGATATCCCAGGAGAAATCCTGACCACCACAGCTGGAGGGGTGGGATCTCCAGGCCAGCACTGGAGGAGAGAGCTCAGATATCCCAGGAATGCTGGGAACTTCAGGAGCTGCTCTGGATCCTACAACCCATCCCTGCTGATGGTTCCAGGGGGCCCAGAGCTGGATCAGAGCTCCACAGGGACCCTGAAATCCCATGGGATCTCTGTGGGAGAAGGGAAAACTGGCTGGCCATGCCTGAACTCCCCATTTCAGATCCCAAGGAAGAGCTATGGGCTGGGAGGTGCCTGTTCATGCATGATTTGGGTCTGTCTGTCCTGAAGACCAGCTGCGTATCCCTGTGTTTTTCCACGGCCTCCAGGATGAAATACTCCAGTCAATACTGGAGCTGGTGGGAATCCAAAGCAGATCCTAAAAAAAACGCCGGGCAGAGGTGGGAATGCTTGGCTGAAAACACCAGCAGGAGCTGGGAATGTTTCCTCCCACTGAGCCCCTGCCCCTGCCATTCCCCACGGGAACAACTGGAACAGGGACAGCGCCAAAGTATTTTGTGAGGCACCAAGTGAAGATGTGCAGAGACAGAGTGAGCTCCACATGCCCAGATCGATTGGAATTCAACCATCTTGGGAGCGGAGCGGGGAAGTTCCCAGCTGCTGGAAATTGCACACAGCTCCTTTCATTTCCACACATTTTTCCTGCCTAATTGGAGCGAGGTGAGCGCTCGGGAAGGAGCCGGACACGAGCGCTCCGTGACTCATTCCTGAGGGAGGGAAGGAGGGACGCAGGGATTGCTGCACCAGTTGCACCAGTCTGCTCTTACTGGGCACGGAAGGAGGAACCTGTCTTCTCCAGGCACCCCCAGATGTCGCTTGGATACACAGGAAGAGAAAATTCCCATTTTTTTTTCTGTTTCAGGTGTAGCTGTGCTGCTTTTCCACAGCAGCACCTCTTTTCCTGCTGCTTTTCCTCCCCCTCAGCAGCACCATCCAGGCTGGGCTCCTGGAAATGTCAGCCGAGACTCAATGGAGAGGAAATAAAACCCCCAAACAAAACAAGAGGAATAATTCCTATTTCTGTGCCGCTTTCAGATCAGTCCCACAGCCCTGACATCTCCCAGCTAATGACCAAAAATCCCTTTTCCTTGCAGCCTGGACACCAATCAATACTCCACAAGCAATTTCCAGGGCTCGGCTCACTCGTTAAAGCCCAAACATTCCCGTTCCTTGGGAAGTGGGTGGCACATCAGCCACAGAGAGCCCAGCAGGACACTGCCTCTACCTGCTGCAAGCCAGGCTGGGAAGCAGGAATCATCCAGAAAAAGCTGTTTTCCCAGCCTAGGGATGAATCCTGAATCCCAGTGACCACTGGAGAAGCTTCAGGAGAGCAGCAGGGCCCAGGAAGGGCTCACAAGTGATGGAGAGCTCATCCTGATGCCAGGGGTTCCCAAAATGTGCTTTTCCACGCTCCTGGAAGGTTTGCTCCATGTCTTGGATGTGGCCAGAGGGGATCCAGCATCATCCACCCCTCCAGCTGCCATCCCTGCAGGAATTCTGGCCCCTTCCTCACCCTCCACCTGGAGAGCTGGGAGAAGGCACCAGGAGCAGGAGGAGTCACCAGGCTGGTGCAGGAGCCTGAGTCTCCCATCAGGGATGGTGGCTGGGCTTTTCCAGCAAGGAAGCCGCCCAGGAACATCTCAGACTGCCCAAATTCCTTTCTTTTAAAGTTGCTTTGCTTAATTACTCCAGGATACATCTGAAACTACGAGTGCCACGAGCCTTTGAAGTTCCGAGAGGCTGGGGCCAGTGCTGTAATCCCCTTATCCTAATCCTGATGGCCAAGATACCTTGGCTGCCCTTTCTCCTGGTTGAGGTTTAAAACCTGGAGTCTTTGTCTGCTTTCCTGGGATGAGATTTGGAGCCCCACTGACCTGCGTGGTGTTTATGGACACCTTGGCTCAGTTGGGGCTTATTTGTATCTCCCTAAAATCTTGTGGGAGCTCCCAGGAGGGCAATGGGTGTTTCTGTGCCAGGAGGTGGAGGATCCATCCTTAGAAGAGGCCAGAGAGGGTCGGGAGCTGCATCCTGGGGCATGTGGAGTTACCAGGAGTCTGGGAGTGGCCAGAAGAACATTCCAAAGGCTGGGAGTTGCTGCCATCCTTCAGGAAGAGTGAGTAGGGAAGGAAGGGATTCCTCTTCCACAACCAACAGGAGCAATGGGATTGCCCGAAGCAGAACAAACAGAGAGCTGAGGGAAGCTCATGGAAAAGCTGCAGGGCTGGGGATTTGCCAGAGGGGCCTGGGGGCTCCTCCGAGGGCAGGAAGAAGAGCAGGAATGATCAGGAAGCTCCAGGTGGCCAAAGGAATGCTTTGTTCAGAGGAAGCAGCAAGGTTGGGATGGGCTGCCCAGGGAGGACCCGTTCCTGGAGGAGTTTAAGGAAAGCCTGGATGTGGCAGTCGGTGCCATGGCTTAGGTGGTGTGGGGCCAGAGGTTGGACCTGATGCTCTCAAAGGTCTTTTCCAACCTGGTTAATTCCATGATTCTGTGATTGGAGAAAGGCTCAGGAGGTTTGGAGGCCTCGATCTCCCGCCACAGCACAGCTCAGCTCAAGGGAAGTGCCATTCCCAGCAGCGTTTTCCATCGGAAATGAGCTCCACCAGAAACACCTGGCTCTGCTGCAAGTTCCCTCCAGGAGCTGCCAAAAGTCGAGGCTGGGTCAGAGCTGAGCACTTCCACCAAATTCCATAATTGCAGGATGGAGAATGGGCTGGGAAATAAAGTCACTTGTGGGGTAACAAATGAAGTATTCACTGCAAGAGAGGAGCTCGAGCTTTCACAGCTCACAAAATGTCTCCTCTCTCTTTTTTTCCCCCTTTGTCTTTTCCCCAAATTGAATTTTCTTTGAAATCAATGTATTCCCGTGGAAATTCTCGATTACAACCAAATGCCACTGAGGTGCCATTTCCTGCTGGCAGCGCTCTCTTGGTTTATTATTGATAATAATCAATAATCAATCACGCTTCAGTTCAGCCCCATGACAGCAAACAGCACCCAGGGCACGCTCCCCTCATCCTCCTGTGTCCCCACAGCTCCAGGGGCTGGAATCCAGCCTGAAGGCATTCCTCTGGAATGTCTGGATGCATCCTGGCTGCAGAAGACCCCCTCAAGATTCCTGAGAGCTCTTGTGCTGCTTCATCCAGGACCATTCCCAAGTGGAATCATGTCCTGTCCCAGCCTCTTCCCACCTTGGAGCCCAGGAGAGACATGAGAGCTCCAGACCTGCTGAATTCCTTCTCCAGGCACAGGAATCCTTCATTTGACTCCCATCTCCTGCTCCTCTGGCCATGGATTTGCATCCTCTGCCTTTGCATGAGATTTCCCAGGCGCCGGCGATCCCACGAGGCTGTCACCAGACTGGTTTATAGCCAGACTTGGCTGGGTTTGTCCCAAAATTCCTGTGGGAATCACACAGAGCTGGGCTCTGCAGCTTCCAGCTCCAGGCAGCTGCTCCCTGTGGTTTTTAACCCAGCAAACCTGGATAAACATCCCAGCTCCTTTGAGGGGATCACACCACTCCCAGCTCCAGCAGGAAGCCACCACTGGAAGCTGTGGAAGAAAAAACCTTCTCACTCCTTCATAAAACTGTAAAAGAAGAACAATAAAATCCATTTTAAAACATCTCCCAGTAGTCCCATATCTCTTAAAATCCAAAAATCAAAAAAAAATTCCCACCAGAGAAAACATCTCCAGTGAGGTCTGTGTGTCCTGTCTGTGGCTGGGATGAACTGGGGCAGCAGCTGGGACAGAGGGTCCTGTCCCTCAGGGAAAAGGGAATGGATTTAAGCCAGAAAATGGAAGATTTAGGGATATGGGGAAGGAATTCCTCCCTGGGAGGGTGGGGAGGCCCTGGCTCAGGGTGCCCAGAGCAGCTGTGGATCCCTGGAAGTGCCCAAAACCAGGCTGGAGCAGCCTGGGATGGTGGGAGGTGTCCCTGCCCATGGCAGGGGTGGGACTGGATGGGCTTTAAGGTCCCTTCCAACCCAAACCATTCCATGATTCCATCAAACACCTGATGGAGAAATTGTCCCTCAGAGGGACCATCCACAGGCTGGAGAAATG